>NC_056743.1:243206587-243281587 GCF_019279795.1 Protopterus annectens
AAGTGTAATTTAATAAATGGTATATGAAGTGAGTTGTTGGATGCTGCTTCATAAGTAAAGGACTTGGGATGTGTAATTTAATAAATGGTATATGAAGTGAGTTGTTGGATGCTGCTTCATAAGTAAAGGACTTGGGATGTGTAATTTAATAAATGGTATATGAAGTGAGTTGTTGACGCTGCTTCATAAGTAAAGGACTTGGGATGTGTAATTTAATAAATGGTATATGAAGTGAGTTGTTGGACGCTGCTTCATAAGTAAAGGACTTGGGATGTGTAATTTAATAAATGGTATATGAAGTGAGTTGTTGGACGCTGCTTCATAAGTAAAGGACTTGGGATGTGTAATTTAATAAATGGTATATGAAGTGAGTTGTTGGACGCTGCTTCATAAGTAAAGGACTTGGGATGTGTAATTTAATAAATGGTATATGAAGTGAGTTGTTGGATGCTGCTTCATAAGTAAAGGACTTGGGATGTGTAATTTAATAAATGGTATATGAAGTGAGTTGTTGGACGCTGCTTCATAAGTAAAGGACTTGGGATGTGTAATTTAATAAATGGTATATGAAGTGAGTTGTTGGACGCTGCTTCATAAGTAAAGGACTTGGGATGTGTAATTTAATAAATGGTATATGAAGTGAGTTGTTGGACGCTGCTTCATAAGTAAAGGACTTGGGATGTGTAATTTAATAAATGGTGTATGAAGTGAGTTGTTGACGCTGCTTCATAAGTAAAGGACTTGGGATGTGTAATTTAATAAATGGTATATGAAGTGAGTTGTTGGACGCTGCTTCATAAGTAAAGGACTTGGGATGTAATTTAATAAATGGTATATGAAGTGAGTTGTTGGATGCTGCTTCATAAGTAAAGGACTTGGGATGTGTAATTTAATAAATGGTATATGAAGTGAGTTGTTGGATGCTGCTTCATAAGTGAAGGACTTGGGATGTGTAATTTAATAAATGGTATATGAAGTGAGTTGTTGGACGCTGCTTCATAAGTAAAGGACTTCGGATGTGTAATTTAATAAGTGGTATATGAAGTGAATTGTTGGAAGCTGCTTCATAAGTAAAGGACTTGGGATGTGTAATTTAATAAATGGTATATGAAGTGAGTTGTTGGACGCTGCTTCATAAGTAAAGGACTTGGGATGTGTAATTTAATAAATGGTATATGAAGTGAGTTGTTGGACGCTGCTTCATAAGTAAAGGACTTGGGATGTGTAATTTAATAAATGGTATATGAAGTGAATTCTTGGACGCTGCTTCATAAGTAAAGGACTTGGGATGTGTAATTTAATAAATGGTATATGAAGTGAGTTTTGGACGCTGCTTCATAAGTAAAGGACTTGGGATGTGTAATTTAATAAATGGTATATGAAGTGAGTTGTTGGATGCTGCTTCATAAGTGAAGGACTTGGGATGTGTAATTTAATAAATGGTATATGAAGTTAGTTATTGGACGCTGCTTCATAAGTGAAGGACTTGGGATGTGTAATTTAATAAATGGTATATGAAGTGAGTTGTTGGATGCTGCTTCATAAGTAAAGGACTTGGGATGTGTAATTTAATAAATGGTATATGAAGTGAGTTGTTGGACGCTGCTTCATAAGTAAAGGACTTGGGATGTGTAATTTAATAAATGGTATATGAAGTGAGTTATTGTCTGCTGCTTCATAAGTAAAGGACTTGGAATGTGTAATTTAATAAATGGTATATGAAGTGAGTTGTTGGACACTGCTTTATAAGTAAAGGACTTGGGATGTGTAATTTAATAAATGGTATATGTCAGAAAAATATGTATTAATGTGTGTTTAGTGTTTATTAGAAGCTAAAAGGTTTAACACATTTCATTCTATTTTATGTACAGCTTAGTTTTATATGAAACTACGAGATGCTTTCTGAAACTGCAAGATGCTCTCTGACCTAGTATTTGCTAGCACAGCAAAATTCATGTTTATGCCTTTTGGAAATTTTCTGAGAAGCAGATGATTATCTGCTAGGTCAGGAAAATAATGAATAGAACAATACTGTTTTCTATAACATTATTGAACTTGAACAATCAGCTCTGTTCGTGTTATGAGAATATGCACAGCTGCAGAAAAAGATAGATACAGTTGAACAAAGACTGCTTGAAGAAATGAACTATAATCTGTACTTGCTTTGTGCTTGAATTAGCCATAGTACCTTGAATGGTAACATCACATAGTGAGAAGTTGTATCTAACCGGTGGTCTCCAAGGCCACTTTGTTTTTCTTAAGAAGTTTTTTCATAAACTTGATAGTGTCAGCAGAAAATCATGGACAAACAGCTGCTATGAAATAATATTGTAAGAACTTGTGATATGTTACGTCAGCTTAGTAGGCAATGTCTTGTAAGAAATGTATAAGAATGGCTTCAGTTCCTGATTCTAGTTAGACAAACTCTGTATTAGCACGTTTTTGTCTCCTTGACGCAAGAATTAAAGTGCCTTAACCTGAAACTGCTGTGTATTGATCTTTTTGAAGTTGTTTTTTCCTTTGAAAGATTGGTCCTTCGGACTGGAAACTCTCACTTCGCCTCAGTTCAGATGGGCCAGGTGGCATGAAACCGTACGGAGAAGAAACCACATTGGTTCTTCTGCTCTGAAAGACCTCCGACTGAATTGTCATTCAAAAGAGGCCAGCCACTGTTTTGATCTGTGACTGGAGGACGAGTTAACATTTTTTCCTCGAACCAGACAATCAATCACGGAGGCTCAGGTAGGGAGGAATTTACCTTTTTTCTGTTTTAGATCAGGGACTTAATTTGTATCATCTGTCAGGAGATTTGTTTGTGTACAAGTCAGGGACAGGAAGATTGCAATCTTGTCATAGATCAGGGAAACAGAATAGGTAGGCAGTTATTCTAGATAAACTGTGAAAAAGATGAAGGATTACATAACATTTTAACAGTTAGAACAATATGGGAAATAAGTGCACAAAAATATCCCAAGATCCGCCGTTAACTGAAGATGCAAAATATATGCAATTACAGAGTGCCAACAATGTTAAGTACTATACAAAATGGGTTAATAAATATGAATTTGATGGCAAATTAGAAAAATCCTCACTTATTAAACTTGTCAAACAGCTTAAAACCGACGCAAAAGGTCAGGTAAAAAAGCAACGTCAATTAGGCATTCCTCAGGCACACAGGTGGATTGAGGAAGCAAACCGTAAGGAACAAAAGAGTAATAATTCATAAGCAATGTTTCTAGATAAAGAGGACAATAATTTGGTAATAGCATCAGCCCCTCCGCCCCCTCCACTTCCCTTACCAGAATATGAAGTGAGTGGACAAGCTGGTCCACCTCCGCTATACCCGGCTGTCCCCGCGAAGCCAAGACCGTTTGTCAGAGATCCCGTTGAGACTTTGTCTTGAACACGTAACTTAAGAGGGGATATTGAGTTATATCAAATGAACAAAAATTCATGAGCTATGAGTGAAGAAGAGATATGTCCGCTCATAGAAGTACCAAATCCTCAGGCAGGACAGGAAGGGCAGGACCCAACTCTCCTGGTATATAGACCATGGACACCAGAAGACATCCGGAAAGCCACAGAGGGAATTCCCCATCCAAAAGTTAATTTTAGAAAATTCTTAGAAGACTTACAGGGCATGAGGTTAAGTTATCATTTAAATGGAGAAGAAGTAGAAAAAGTAGTTAGACAAATTGTAGGTCCAGATTGGCACATGATCAGTGGTAACTGGAATCCCCGTGACGCAGAACACAAGCCACTCCCACATAGCAACGCAGAGCTGGATAACAGAGTAAAAGGTCTTACAGACCGAACCTCTGAGAAATGGAAGCCTAGGGCAGACTGGATTTGCATTAATCAATGCATCCAACAAGAAGGTGAAACTGTTGACAGATATTATGCTAGATTATTAGAGTGTTTTAATAACCATTGTGGAATGCAGATACCTGAAGACCAAACACATGATTCCCCGTATGAGCAGCAGCTAAAGAATGCATTTTTAAAAGGCAGTATTTTGCCTATAAGCAGTTTTATTACAAAGCACATGGTAGACCATCGTACAAGTAGATTACAGTCACTACTTGAATATGCTAAACATGCCGAAAGGCATTTTAACAGTAAAAAGAAAAAGAAAGCCCAAATATTTTCTATAGAAGATGGAGCAGAAGTCCATGTAGTACAGTCTGGGAAAAAGGGAAAGAAAAATGCCCAGGGAAACAAACAATCTGATAAGTGATCAGAGGAGTTTGAAGAGAGAAAGAAAAGGGGTGAATGTTTTAAGTGCGGAAAAAAGGGACATTTAGCAAGGGATTGCAAGCAAAACAAGACGGTAGCCATGGAAGATAAGGAGGGTGAGGACTGACTATATGATAGTCAAGAATCACTAGAAGGGAATAACCAAGAAAAGACAAATGCAAGTGTGATAGAGGGAGTAGAGGATGTGACAGAAGAAACAGTTGAAGTGCAGGAAATCGCAGAAAGTGAAGAAAGAGAAATTTTAGACTTAGCATTATTGAGCCTAGAGCTCTACTTAGTAGATACGAAACTGGAAGTTACACTTCTGGTAGAGGGGAGGGAAGTTAAATTTCTGTGTGACTCAGGGGCATCGCGGACCCTGATACATCCTTCCAGACTACCAGAAAATTCAGAATCACTCGATTACATATTAGTGAAAGCAGCTAATGGACAGCTGTATTGGGAGCCACTCTCCCATAACATAGCAATAACTGACCCCGTTTCAGGGATGACCCAGAAAAGCAAAATTGTTGTTTCTGCAAAATGCCCAGTAAACCTTTTAGGCAGGGATCTTATGCAGATATTTGGCATAGCAGTAGTTCCAACTATGCAGGGTATGGAAGCACAGCGACAAATGGATACTTTTGTAGTGCGACCGGAGGGCATAACATTTTATTGGTACAGCCAGGACTTGGTCACAATGGGTCCAGAGGCAGTAACCGAAGAGCTGATGAATGTAGCCATCAGTAAGTTCCCCTCCCTTGACACTGATAAACAGCATTTGTTGCACTGTACTCTGTATTATTGTAGCACACCAGGACCTGATAAGGAATATGAGCAAGAACTGTTTAGAAACCATGCAAACAGATTAGTATTACGTAATCTGTACTGGGACACAGAAGGGAACAGTGTAGTTAGCTGTTTATTGCCCCAGGAATTCTTTGCACTTTATAAATCTAATCGATTACCATGTTAATTTGACTAAGGACAAGAATGTGAAATGGGCAAACCTAGGAGAAAAAGTCACAAAGTGGGAAAAACAGATGGAGTTAGAACTGTCAGAATAGGGAGTACAGAAGCAGAAGTTAAACTGGATAACACAGGCACACCCAGCTGTACACTTGCAGTCTAGCAAGGACAGCTGATTAGCACTCTTACTAGAAGAGGAAGAGAATGCCTCACGGAGTATACCAGAAACTCTCTGGTCAACAGGCAAATCAGATGTAGGACTTATTCGTACAGCAGGACCAGTTACTATCACACCAAAATCAGCATTTAGACCACAGAAGAGACAGTATCCCTTAAGGAAAGATGCAGAAGTAGGAATCAAACCTATAATAGCAGCTTTACTTAAGGAAGGAGTATTGGTAGAATCTCCCGATTCACCATGTAACACACCCTTATTTCCTGTCAGGAAAGCAAATGGAGAATGGCATATGGTCCAAGATTTACAAGCTGTAAATAATGCAGTAATACCCTAGAGCACCTATGGTGCCAGATCCACACACCCTATTGAATGATTTGAAGCCTCAACAGAAGTATTTTTCTGTGGTAGATATTAGCAATGCGTTCTTTTCGATACCGATACACCCTGACAGCCAGCATTGGTTTGCATTCACATTTCAGGGGAAAAGGTATACATACACACGACTACCACAGGGATATTGTGAAAGTCCAACAATATTCTCACAAGAGATGGCAAGCAACTTGGCGGGATTTACCCCACCGAGAAGCAGTCAGATTTTACTTTATGTAAACGACATCCTGCTGGCAGCCCCCACCCAGCAAGAATGCAGAGAAGATACCATAGCATTATTACATTTTTTAGCCACTCAAGGACATAAAGTGAACAAGAACAAGTTGCAGCTTTGGAAAAAGCAAGTTAAATACCTGGGATATGTGATATCCAAAGAAGGCAGAACATTAGATTAAGATAGGAAATAGCAATTTTACAAACACCCAAACTGACTACCAATTATGTCCTTCCTGGGTACGACTAATTTCTGTCAGAGTTGGATTCCAAACTATGCCTTGGAGTCTGCTCCACTGACCAACTTGATATACAAGAAGCCTATGGCAGCACAGGATTTATTACCATGGACACCAGAAGCAGAATCAGCTTTCTGCAAACTAAAACAATTGATAGCATCCTCATTAGTTTTAGGATTACCAAACTATCATAAATGCTTTTTCCAAACTGTAGATTGTAAGCAAGGTTATATGACATCAGTGTTAACACAGCAACATGGGGACAAACAATGCCCCATAGCTTATTATTCATCACAGCTGGACCCAGTGGCGTGATCCCTGCCCCACTGTGTACAAGCAGTAGTCGCAGCTGCAATGGCAGTACAGGCTTCAGCCTCAGTAGTGTTGTTCCATCCTCTCACATTGAGAGTGCCCCATGCAGTCACGATTATTTTACTGCAAGAAAAAGTAGCATATCTTTCTCCTGCTAGACATCTTTCCTGTATGACTATACTGTTGAGCCAACCTCATATGACAATTGAATGATGTACAACTTTGAATCCATCTACCTTGCTCCCAACCCCTGCAAATGGCACACCACGCAGCTGCCTGCAGGAGATTGAGCAAAAGACCTGCCTAGAAAAGATCTAACGGATGTTCCCTTGGATGATGCCGAGGTGATGTATTACATGGACGGCTCATGCAGAAGGGGTCCTACAGGTCAGAACCTAGTAGGGTATGCAGTAGTTTCTGATACTGAGATTTTAGAAGCAAAGTCTTTACCACACAATTTATCTGCACAAGTAGCAGAATTGATTGCCTTGACACGGGCATGTACCTTGGCAAAGGGTAAATGTGTAAATATTTTTACTAATAGCCAGTACGCTTTTTCTGCTGTACATGCTTTTGAGCAACAGTGGAAGAATAGAGAAATGATAACATCTACTGGAAAACCAATTAATCATGTGCAGTTTATTTTAGATTTGTTAGAATCTATTCAGTTACCTCAGAAAGTAGCTATTTGTAAATGCGTAGCTTATACCAAGCAACAGGATAGGATTTCAAAAGGTAATGTGAGAGCTGATACAGCTGCAAAGCAGGCAGCTTCAGCTTCAGAAATATTTCTTTTGAATGATGAATTACAACCTTCTGAGATTTTAGATTTAGAAATGTTGAAAACAATGCAGACACTTACTATGAAAATAGAAAAACAGAAATGGATAAAACGAGGAGCAATTCTTGAGAAAGGGCTGTACATCTCCAAAGAAGGAAAACCGATTTTGCCGTCTAATTTGTTTAGATATGCAGCTTTGTTGAGCCATGGGCAGTGCCATGTCTCAACAGGAGGAATGGTACAGTTAGTGAATCGAGTGTTCACAACATATGGGTTTATAAACTACACTAAAAATTTTTGTGCGGCATGTCATGTTTGTAATAAGCATCATGCACAAGGGGTATTGAAGCCTAAGCAAGGGAGTTTCCCTGCACCACCGTACCCATTCCATACTATTTGTATGGATTTCATAGAACTGGACAAATGCAAAAATAAGAAGTATTGTCTTGTCATTATAGATATGTTTTCCAAATGGGTGGAAGCTTTTCCGACCAAAAATCCAGATGCAGCTACTGTTGCAAAAATCCTTGTTAAGGAAATTATTTCTAGATTTGGTATACCGGAAAAGATCTACAGTGACAATGGCACACACTTTGTAAATCAAACTATGCAACAGTTGAGCTGATATTTTAGAATTTCCTTGAAAAACCATTGTGCATATCATCCACAATCTGCAGGACTACTAGAGAGGCATAATGGGGTTTTGAAAAGTAAACTTAGGAAGTTAATTAGTGAGACACAAAAAAATTGGATGTACTGCCTCTGGCACTGTTGAGCATGAGAGCTGTTCCAAATGCAATGGGGTTAACTCCTTTGAAAAATTATTTGGGAGGGCATATTATATACCTCAGTGGAAACCTTTCATGCCTGCAGACCAGGAGGCCGACATTTCACTCGCAGAATATATGAGATGACTTTTAAGTAATAAACAACTTTTGCAGTTAAATTCTGTTTCAGATAAAGAACAAACCAGACCATCGGAAGTAGCATTAGTCCCAGGCACGTGGGTCTGGGTGAAGATCATAAAGAAAAAGAATTGGACATCACCGAAGTGGGAAGGACCATACCAAGTGCTACTGTCAACACCCACTGCAGTCAAGATCACAGAGCGAGCATCCTGGATTCATCTGACACACTGTAAACTGGTTAAAAACTTTGAACTGGACAAAAAATTTGTTACTGTTACACAACAAGAACAAAATGACCAGATATGGAGAAAATAGGAATGCAGAACAACCTCAGAAGTATTGCATGATCATTCTGTTAACTATACTGATAACAATAATCTTTTCGCTGTGGCCTTTCCTTTTTCCAGCCACACGAGCTGAACTGAATAAACATGATGCATTACTCATAGACTGGCATCCAAACTTTAACACTTACCAAGCGATCAAATGTGTATGCTGAGACTTTTAATGTTTCAAATTGTTGGGGTTGTACAGCTATACCAACAGCATACAGGGGATTATTAATGACTGCTGTCTCCCTAGGGGTCAATGAGACCTGGGAAAATTAGATTTTTGATACTACGACTGTAAAATCGCAAGACAAAATAGCATTGTACCTGCCAGTTACACAAAAGGGAATTGTGTGTTTTACAAAAATGATACCGTTCAGGTGGGTTGGAGCAATTGTAATGTGACTGTTCCTTACAAATGTTATACCAAAGCTAATAATGCAGGTTCTATTTGTGATACAAACTATGACTCATTTCTTGAATCAATGCACAAAACAGTTAATGAAGTACAACATAATCCCATTCTTTTTAAGCAACTATCTATCATTGATAGAAAAATGTTTCATGCAGGGCAAGTATATATTAATACTAAAGTAGAGGATTGTTATTTTGTGTGTGGGAAAAAAGCATACAAATGGTTACCTGAGAATTGGTCCGGCAGTTGTTTTTTGGGGTACCTGGTTCCGGCCATACGACACACTGCAGTTTTGCCTTGAGGAAGAATTCGAAATGTCAGTGAGGTCACCAAGAAACCTGGAAATACAATCAAGAAACCTGAGAATCCAGTGGGACAAATCAAAGCAGGCTGGAGAAACCATAACTCCGTAAAAAACAAAGATAAACTGACACACATGGACTTGAGTGACACTATTATATCGTGGGCAGGTATAGCTCCAGCATATGGTGCAGTAAAATCGATTTGGGAGCTGAGAAAACTGTCCAAACTTCTCGAGGTAATGAGCAATGCAACTTTTTCTGCTCTCGAATTAGTAACTGATGAACTGAACGGTATGAGAACTGTGGTGCTTCAAAACCACATGGCTCTCGACTTCACCCTAGCGGTGAAAGGCGGTACTTGCCCTTTAATAAAAGAGGAGTGCTGTTCATATATTCCTGACAACCAGCATGAGATAGATAACCACCTTGAGGTAATTCAGCAAGTGTCGGCCATGACCAAACCAGGCCCAAACCCACTGACGGATTTTTTCCAGAATTTGTTTGGTGTGTGGGGTGCCATCCTAATGAACATCCTGATTGCCATTTGTGTGGGATTACTCCTATTAGGAGTGTGTGTTTGTTGTGGTATTCCCTGCATGAAAAGATTAATTAAAGATTTTATAGACATGTCAGTTTCTGAGACTTTGTATCAAAGTACCGAATTTGAAGAACTGTTGAAAAATGAAACACTTTCATAAGTTTAAACTGAATGACTCTCTTAACTGCAAATCCTGAATGGAAGAGGTTAGGAGAAGAAGCAAACTGTTTATGCTTTTAAAAATAGAATAAAAAGTATTAACAGGGGGGAAATGTCAGAAAAATATGTATTAATGTATGTGTTTAGTGCTTATTAGAAGCTAAAAGGGTTAACACATTTCATTCTATTTTATGTACAGCTTAGTTTTTTATGAAACTACGAGATGCTTTCTGAAACTGCAAGATGCTCTCTGACCTAGTATTTGCTAGCACAGCAAAATTCATGTTTATGCCTTTTGGAAATTTACTGAGAAACAGGTGATTATCTGCTAGGTCAGGAAAATAATGAATAGAACAATACTGTTTTCTATAACGTTATTGAACTTGAACAATCAGCTCTGTTCCTGTTATGAGAATATGCACAGCTGCAGAAAAAGATAGATACAGTTGAACAAAGACTGCTTGAAGAAATGAACTATAATCTGTACTTGCTTTGTGCTCGAATTAGCCATAGCACCTTGAATGGTAACATCACATAGTGAGAAGTTGTATCTAACCGGTGGTCTCCAAGGCCACATTGTTTTTCTTAGGAAGTTTTTCATAAACTTGATAGTGTCAGCAGAAAATCATGGACAAACAGCTGCTATGAAATAATATTGTAAGAACTTGTGATATGTTACGTCAGCTTAGTAGGCAATGTCTTGTAAGAAATGTATAAGAATGGCTTCACTTCCTGATTCTAGTTAGACAAACTCTGTATTAGCAGGTTTTTGTCTCCTTGCTGCAAGAATTAAAGTGCCTTAACCTGAACCTGCCATGTATTGATCTTTTTGAAGTTGTTTTTTCCTTTCACAGTATATGAAGTGAGTTGTTGGATGCTGCTTCATAAGTAAAGGACTTGGGATGTGTAATTTAATAAATGGTATATGAAGTGAGTTGTTGGACGGTGCTTCATAAGTAAAGGACTTGGGATGTGTAATTTAATAAATGGTATATGAAGTGAATTCTTGGACGCTGCTTCATAAGTAAAGGACTTGGGATGTGTAATTTAATAAATGGTATATGAAGTGAGTTGTTGGACGCTGCTTCATAAGTAAAGGACTTGGGATGTGTAATTTAATAAATGGTATATGAAGTGAGTTGTTGGACGCTGCTTCATAAGTAAAGGACTTGGGATGTGTAATTTAATAAATGGTATATGAAGTGAGTTGGACGCTGCTTCATAAGTAAAGGACTTGGGATATGTAATTTAATAAATGGTATATGAAGTGAGTTGTTGGACGCTGCTTCATAAGTAAAGGACTTGGGATGTGTAATTTAATAAATGGTATATGAAGTGAGTTGTTGGACGCTGCTTCATAAGTGAAGGACTTGGGATGTGTAATTTAATAAATGGTATATGAAGTGAGTTGTTGGATGCTGCTTCATAAGTGAAGGACTTGGGATGTCTAATTTAATAAATGGTGAGTAAGTGAGTTATTGGATGCTGCTTCATAACTAAAGTGAGTGCGTAGAGGTATGGACCCTGCTTACTGGATCAGCATGAGTAAAGTCACACTATTCTGATTAACATTACAGGGATGTTTATGCTGTGATTAAAATCAGTTGCATTATGTTCAGTTGTAATTAATAATATTGGTTATCAAAGCCATGTTGTAAAGGTCATCAAACGTCATTCAGAGTGATGGGTTTTATTGAAGGGGACTGCGACAAAAACAATTTCAATAAAATTTCAGGAGGAACAACGTTTCAAGATGTATAATGAGAAAAATAATCACATAGGAGTAAATACAGCAATACTCATAATATACCCACTTTTAACATTTGCCCTGTAAGGAGCCTTTTAAGTCTCATTTGTTCATAAATCTCTTCTTCCAAAAATGGCATAGTTATAAGAGTATATGAAGTTCAAAATCATCCATCTGGTGCAGGTAAGCTTATTACATTCAGGGGACTCCCACTTAGTTAAGCACATTATAACTAGCAAACTGTTCAAATTCATTTATCAGATACGGAGACAAGACAGCACTCAGTCCGATGTGCCACTAATGGAACTTTATTTTGTCCTCTTCAAAGGCTTTTTACTTATGTTTGGCGCTACTGCTACTAACCTCCAGTGTTGCATATATAAACTATCAATCTTTAACAGTTGAAAATGACTATACTATTGCAAAACAATAGTCACACAAAAACACTTTTACCAGAACTTTGTGAAAAGTCAAAACTGGGTTAAGATAGCCATAAAATAGTAAATGCATAATAATATTTGCATCATGCCCGTTCTGAATCGCAGTCCAATAAAGAGTCTTTTAAGTTCATAAATGTATCTATGAAGAATATTATAATATTTTGAAAAGCAACACAAATAATGTACTTTATAAACTTTCTTTGGTTTGTGCTGATTCTTCAAAAGTTTACATTGGTATTGCTGAAGAAGTGACACACAATGAAAGAGGGGGGACACTGGGAAGCACAGACTGAATATAGGGTGGCAACCAAACTTGAATTCTTCTTCCCCTCTTGGTATAAATGATTATATCTCAAGTAACTCAGTTTTAAAGTTAAGGGCAGCAAAGCTTAAAGATATTTTTATGAATAAATGTTGTGACTGTTTTATTTCTTGCTTCAGAGAGTGAATTTACATAGGATTTTATTATTACTTTGTTATTGTGTGCTTTCTAATTTTTACTTTTATTTATTTTATTTTTTTCTATTATTTTACATAATGAGCATTTTGGGTTTTTCAATAGTATTCTTTTTAATAATGCAATTTTTTAATCATGTAATCATTACTGCACCTGTTTAAACTCTACTGTATTGCTTTGATTTTTCCCACCTAGTTTACAAGTATGTTTACTTCTGGTGGCTGTTTAAAATATTTTAACTTTGTTAGTCATGTGGCATTTTGTATCTCACTTAGGCATCTATTTAAGGAAGCCATTTTGATTCAAACAATTTTGGTTCTGATGAAGTCCTTCTTAATGTATTGGATGAAAGTGCTTCACCTGTTTTTATATTTTATTCGTGGAATACATTTTTGTGAATTCTCAGCAGGTTGTGTGACATTGTTTGTTTTCCCTGCAAACAATGAATACTACATGTGCCTTTGTGGTAGATTTTAGTATTTTAAGGTTACTTTCTTCCCAGAAATCTTTCCTCATAAACAGCATAGCTATTAATCAACACACAGTACAAATACAATACTTGACTTGAGTGTCATTTTCAGGTAAAATATCTGCATTACAACAGCTCTTGATTTAATTTATTGGAAGATGCATTAAAATAGCAAAATGAAGTAAAAAATATATTTAAGCAGAAAGCCTCTGTTGTGCTGTTCCCCACCAACACAATACTTTCAACTGCCATAACCTTTACTTCCCAGCAATTCCATGTTACCTCAAGTGGGCAAACAAAATCCCCCTTTTCATAGCATACTTTCCAACATTCAGGTACCGAGTACTTCACACCCCTTTGTTCAAACTCTTGTTCTCATTCTTCTTCCTGTTCAATAATGTCCAAACATTCATCCACTTTATCCAGGTCCAAACTACTAAAGATTTTTCTCAGCTAGTCCAACACTCCCTGGCAACATATTCATCACTGACAGGTTTGTAGAAAGACAAAAGTTTTTGGTCACTATAGTTGTGTAGAATGTTTTTTTAGTGCTGGACAGGCAGGTGAATGCTAGATAATTTTATAGGTGGTAAGAAGCTGTGTATATGTTAGTTGATGAGGCAGTTCTAACCAATTTAGGCTTTTTAGTGCTATAAAGTGGTGGAGGGCAGCCACGGTGGTGCAGCGGTTAGTGTTGCTGCCTCACAGCAAGAGGTTTTCAAGTTCGATCCTTGGCTGGGTTGCCTTCTGTGTGGAGGCTGCATGTCCTCCCTGTGCTTGAGTGGGTTTCCTCCTGGTGCTCCGGTTTCCTCCCACATCCCAAAGACATGCTGTAGGTGGATTGGACACTCTAAATTGGCCCTAGGTGTGAGTGTGTGCTTGTGTGTGCCTTCTGTGGAAGGTTGGGTGCCGGGCTGGCAACTCGACACCATAAAACTCCACTGCCAATCATGAGCGGACAGGTGATCCACTGTGGCAACTATTAACAGGGAAAAAACAAAAGAAGAAGTGCTATACAGTTGTGGGTTCTGAAAGGGGTATTTGCTGCAAATTTAGCAACTTTGCTATATCATTGCCCAAGTTTTAATTTTTGTGAAGTCTGGAGGTTAGTAAGGATGGCAGCACCATAAAAAAAAGTAGGGAGCAGATAAGTAGTGATAAGTATAGTTTTAGGTGAGTCGGTGAGAAATTTTTTGGCTCTGTAACGCATCCCTAGTTTTTGATGAGTTTTTATTCTGCAATTTTGTATATGCAGGTCGAATGTAAAATTATCATCCACTATCACCCCTAATAAGTTGCTATGATAAGTGACATCAATGGTTGTATTATCAAGAGAGAGGACATTAAATTTTGTTTTTCATGAAAGATGGATTTTGGGGGGAAAAGTAGCAGTTTGTTTTTTTGGGGGTTGAGCATGACTTGTGAGTTAAGAAACCATGTTTTAGTGGCTGTTGAAGCTTCCTGAGTAATTTTTTTGAGGTGTACCATGTTGCCAGATGTACAAACTGGAGTGAAATCATTTGTGTATTGTATTAGGGTGACCTGTTCTGTGGATGTATAGAGGGTGTTGGCGAAAATGTTAAAGAGCAGAGGACCATTGATAGAGCCTTGTTGTACACCGGTGGTGAATATGAGGTAAGGAGGAGCATGGAGTGCCATTTTACTGACTGATACCTATGTTTTTGAACCACAGAAGGGAAGGCTGAGAGAGACCTAGTGAGAACATATAAAGTACAAGTTTGCTTTGACAAACTGTGTCAAAGGCTTTAGAGATGTGTAGAAATAAGAAAGCAAGTAGTTTGCTGTTATGTCTAGCTTTAATGACAGTATCTATATTGGTTAGAAGGGCAGTACTAGTACTAAAAGAAGGATTGAAACCATGTTGTGTATGGGATAGGAGTTCTTCCTGCAGGAGATAGTCTTAACAATTGTTTTTGAACACATTTTTCCAAGTACTTGGCAAGGGGAGAAAAGATTGTTATAGGTCTAAAGTTATTAATGTCTGTTGAAATTATTGTGCCTTTGTACCAATATTGCATCAAAAATGCACCTTTTGTTACACAACACAGCAGATGAAATGAGCAACTAGTCTTATGGAATATAATCATAGTGCCTCCTAGATTCACAGATTTTTGAAGATTTGCCTTCTGACACACAGTTAATTTACAATTAGAAATAATTATACTTCTTGACATAATACATAGTCATTTTTACTATGGTGAAGTGGCTATTTAAGGTAAATAGTAACCTTTTTAAGCTAGGTAGTAACCTTAGCGTATATTTATGGGGAACTGTATAAATTTCTCTTTTATTGACAGTTTCTAGAATGATCTGCATTTTTCTTATTCCATTTCTAAATCTGGTGAGATGCATAACAAAAATATTTAAGTGTACGTCTAAGACAAATAATTGTGAACTAACAGCTTCTTCAAGACTGTGAATTTGCTTTGGACTTAAACTGCAGATGCTGCTTTGCCACTGACCCAGAGTATGTGAAATTAAGAGATAATTGATGATCTGCTACTTCTAATTACCTGTTAACTTGCTCCTGGACTGGAATTTGCATAGCAAGTCATATTAAAATGCACTTTCTTTCAGAAAGTTCTGCTAATTAAATGATTAAACAAAGGTACAGTTATACAAATGAAAAATAAATAAATAATTCAAAAAATTTATTTATTTATTTATTTATTTATTTTATTTTACATTTGTTGACCGGGATGGTCCCACTGGATACATGTCCTTTTTCAGCGGAGGCCCGGGGAGAAAAGCTCCAACAGAGTTACATTGAATAATTAGGTACAGAAAATGAGCTGAAAGAACTTAACAAAAACATAGGCTATTTACATACAAATACAAGACTGCCATTACTATTTCTGAAATTACTACAAAAGTTACATTAATAACATATTAGCAAGGATGGTAGGCAGTATAATGACATAGAGTTAGACAGGATACATATTTCTTTATCACAGTATACAAAGTACTTAACATCTTAGCTAGTTGTTTATGTTTAGTTGATGGCACAGAGCTAGTCTGGGTTTGAGCAAGGACATAGCCAGTGTGACTTGAAGTGGAGTTTTAGACTATTTTTGAATTGACTTAGAGAGGTTGCAAGCGTGAGGTTATTTGGGAGAGAGTTCCATATTTTACCAGTGGTGTTGGCAAATAGCGCATCACCACCTAGGTTGAGGGATTTAGTTGTTTGGACAAGGAGTCTGTTAGCAGAGCGAAGGTAGCTTAGATTGGAGTAGGGAGTCATTAAGTTTTTTAGTGCTGGGGTATTCTCAGGTTGTTTAAGGATTTTGAAGGCCTCTGTGAGTTGTGACTGCTGTGGAAGGTATGGGAATTCTATCCATCCAAGCTTTTTCAGGTTAGTACAGTGGTGTGTTCTGTACGGTAGGCCTGTAATGAATCTGGCAATGTGATTATAGCAGGATGAGAGCTTGTTCAGATCAGATTTGTTAAGGTGTGTGAGGACAGGAGAGGCATATAGTAGGGTAGAGAGAAGGTGTGAACGGGCTGTGGCTGCCCTGGCATTCGGGGTAAGGAAGGCTTTAATTCTATATAGGGTCCCAAGTTTCTTGTTGACTGACTTAATGGCTTGGTTGATGTGTCTATCAAATCTGAGTTTATTGTCAATGTTTACTCCTAATAGCTTTGTATATGTGTCTGGGGAAATGATGGTCACATTATTGGATTTTATAGTGAATTGTTCAGTCGGAGATATTTTGGTTGGGTAGAAGAGAAGTAACTTGGTTTTGTTTGGATTTAAGATCAGGAGATGGTTAGCAAGCCAGTTTTCGACTTTGGTGAAGCTATGTTGGGTGGTAGTTAGTAGATTTGCAAGAGAGGCATTGGAACATATTATAGTTGAGTCATCTGCATATTGAATGCAGGTGGCTTCAGGGATGAGTGTTTGGATGTCATTTATGAAGACTGAAAAGAGGAGAGGTCCTAATATGGAACCTTGAGGAACTCCTATGGTATTTGGTAGCAGGCAGGAGAGCTTGCTTTGCCACATTACTGCTTGTTGTCTCCCAGTGAGGTAAGCTTGAAACCAGTCAAGGGCTGGAGTATCTAGATACAGGGTTTTTAAAGTAAGTAGAAGTAACTGATGGTTTACCATATCAAAGGCTTTCGATAGGTCCAGGAAGAGAGCGAGGATATTTTTTTGTTATTCCGGTTAAGATTGATGTTTTCAGTAAAATAGAGGAGGGCAGTGGTTGTACTGTGATGGGGTCTGAATCCATGTTGAGAGTCTGTGAGTAGTTTATTTTGGGTTAGATAGAGCATTAGTTGGTTGTGCATGCACTTTTCCATAATTTTGGCAAGTGGTGATAGTATGGCTATAGGTCTATAGTTGGATAGTTCTGTAGATGAACCTCCTTTGTGGAGTGGAATAACATAGGATATTTTCCAAATTGAGGGGATTGAGGCCTCGGTTATGGTTCTGTTGATTAAGATTGAGATAGGGTAGGCTACTACATCTGCAGCAATTTGCAGGTATTCAGCCGGCAGAAGATCGACTGAAAGGGTGGTTGGCTTCAGTTTTTTCAAAAGGGATCTGATAAAGGATGTGGACACTGGCTGGAAGTTAAAAGAGTGTGGTGAGTCGGGTATAGTGTTTGTAGAGGTGGGGGGAGGAGAAAGTTGGTTAGCCAATGACTGGATGGTTTCTGTGAAGAAAGTATTGAATGAATTGGCTATTTCTTCTTGGCTCTTGTCAGATAATGTTCCTGGGGTCGGAGTAGTGGATTTGCCTGGTTGGAGAAGTTTATTTATGCCTGCCCAGTACTTTTGAGGGTTATTCTGATGTTTGTGTTGCAGATTGTAGAAATAGTTTTTCTTATCTAGTATGATGGCTTTTTTAGTCTCATTTCTAAGTTGTTGGAATTTGATATGATCTAGGGGTAGTTTGGTAGTGCGCCATTTATCCCACGCTTTGTCTCTATTTGTTATTTTGGATTTGGTATCTGTTGTTAGCCAGGGTGCTAGTTGAGTTTTAATTCTTATTGAGCGTTTAGGGGCATGTGAGTCAAGTATAGTAAGGAATGAATTGTTAAATGATGACACTGCCTCATCAAGGGGAAGGAACCTTAGTTTTGTCCAGTTACATGATTTGAGTTCAAGAAAAAGGAAAAAAGCAAAGGACTGAAAAATGAGATGGCATGATAGGAAGAAGACAGGCAGGGCAAAAAGAGTGTGTGAGAGAGACAAACAGAGAGACAGAAGAAGGCATGTGCTCTGCATATTGTAGAGCAGTTTATCTAACAGAGCTTTCGAGTAGAAGGAAATGTCAGCTCTGTAAGAGTATAGAGGAATTTTAAGTGAGCATATGAAAACTAGAAAGAAATTGATATAATACAACTGGATAGGAGGCAGCAGATGTTTAATAGAGAGGATATGTTTGGAAATGGTAGGGGAAGATGAAACAGAAAAAAAGGGTATGGGCAAAGGATGTCAGAGCAGTACTGGCAAATAACTGACACAGAGTAATGTGAAAGGAGAGAGAGGGAAATTCAGCCACGAATGGCACGGAAAAGGAAGCCAAGCTGGAGAAAGAGATACAGATATCAGTAACAAGTAAGGAAGGGTGGATACAGACAGAGGTGGCTGTGAAGGAACAAAACACAATAAGGAAATAGGATAGAAGTGGGCATGAAGGGCACAAAACGAAATCAGAAGGAGAGAAGTTTACAAATCAGTGGAAAGGGTTTCCAGGAACAGTACAGGACAGATGACAAGGGAATCAGATGTATTACAAGGGGTGCTTTACCCAGTGCAGTCAGTGAAGAGGGCTGTAAGTAATAAAACTGCAAAGAGGAAGCTGCATAAAAGGGAGTAGAGACGAGGGGCGAGAGTCAGCGAGAAAAGACACAAGAGGATTTGGATGATTGGAGCTTCAATCACCAAGACAATTAAAAGTCTTGTCAAGCAAGATGGAGGACACAAGCTTACAATGAAACTGATTATGTGCCTCAAACTTTGTATGTCACTGGAGGAGTTTATATAGATTGTCACCAAGGGAGACAGGTGGGGTGCAAGTTCTAGTGCACACAAGTACAAGAGATGTATTACAGGAGGCAGTTGAGGTGACAGGAAGGAAGAGAAGAGAAAAACAAAGAAACAAAGATATTCCAGTATAGTCACTTGCAGGTGCCATCATCACAAGGTTACTCATGCAGCAGTTAGAATACTAAGGAAGTTGAAGAGCAGAGAATATAATGACATACTGCAGGAGTGAATGAAAGAGAATGATTTATTATTTGTCAGAAGTGAGGTGATATCTGGCAGAGAGACCATCTCTATGAAAATGATAGTTTCCATCTCAGTCCTGAAGGGACAGTGGTTCTGAGTGCTGGGTTAAAGACGTAGTGTAGTGACTGTAATTTTAAACTAAGGTGGAGGGGAAGAGAATGTCACAGATGCTGAAGAGATGGGTAAGCATTAAGACAAAATCAAGAAGAAAAAGGGTGCTTAGCATAAAAGATAAACTGACCCAAGTAACTCAGGCATTAATGGGTGCAACTATGTAAAGTAAGGATTCTAAGTGAGAAGGTAAGGGGGCTGTGGCTACTAATAAAGGAGGAAATCAATGGCATTGCTGGTGTCATAGAAACACTGGACATTAACAAGAGGAGGGGATAGGGTATGGAGGTGTCCAGGTATTATTGTTTGTGAATGACAGGAAAAGGAGGGATGGTGATACAGCAGCACTACAAACCTGGGGTCAGAGAGGAGGAATGCCCTCTAAGAAGGAGGCAATGGAAGGGCAGTGCCAGAACCTAGGGCAAGTGCTTGCTAGACTTATAGAGTATATTACCCTCCCCCCAAATACTTCAAAGAAGGAGGTGGAGGAGGACAGATTGGTGGACAGAATAAAGGAATGGCTTGGGAGGAAGACAATTACAGCAATTGGAAATATAAATCTTCCGGGAATAGGCTGGCAAGTTTTAAGCTCCAGGATAATCAGTTATCAATGAATACACTTAAGTATTGGACATTGAGGGTTTCAGCCAAATAGTGCTAACCAGTAATGACAGAATTCAGGATGCAGTATTAAGGTAGACAGGATGATGCATGTCCAGCTAAATCTGTCATTAGCCAATAGTTAGCAAGCCCACTATGTGGTTTCGGGTGAAGAAGAGTAAGGGCACAAAACCAAACGCTACGGTGACAGAATTCAGATGAATGGATTATACCGAACTGGTGCGAGAATCAGAAATGATTAATGGGGCTGGGAATAAGATAATGCAGACAAGCTATTAGAATAAGTTACAGATTCAGTACTCAAGGACAGGGTCAAACGATTGAGTAACAGGCAAAAAGAGAAGAAGATCAATATGGCGACACAGAAAGATGAAGCGAGTCATTAGAGTAAAGGACAGAGCATGTAGTAGGTGGAATAGATGGGGTGGGGAAGTGGGGGAGGAGCTACAGCACAAAGAGGCAAGCAAAAGGCCAGCAAAGGAGGTGAGAACAGCAAGCCCCAAGCTGAAAGGAATATGGCAGAAAATGCCAAGGGAGGGAGGTTTTTTAGGCTATGCATCAGAAAGAAGTTAAAGCGGTGTTGGCTTATCCAGGCTCTGCAAAGACAGATGTGACATCAGGGAAGAATAGAAAAAATAGATGTACTGAATACAGTTTTTGCTTCATTCTTTACCAGTAAAAGCAAGGACAGAGTGTCATACTGGAGAGAGGTAGGTCAGAATGGGCAGAACATTGGACAGACAGCAGGATAAAGAGAGAGGAGAATAAGAGGGACACAGTACAGGAACCAGAATAACTGTTTCCCAGACTCATTGAGAATCTGTCCAGTGTGTTGGCAGATACTCTTACTAAGGTTTTCCATAGACCACTGACCAGTGCAGAAATGCTTGAGGATTAGAAGACAGTGATACCATTAAACAATGGATGTGGAGTAGAAAAACTCTAGGGGACAACTGGACTGTTGCACTATTCACCTAATAGCAGGCAAAGTAAATTGAGAATCCTGATGAAAAGGCTTGTTGTTCTCCTACACCACAACAGTGTCCAGGAGAACAGCCAACAGGAGTTCAGAGCTGGAGGAAGTTGTCAGACATGATCCAGTTGTGTTACTGCATTACAGAAGCCATTTAAAAAGGAGTAATGGTAGATGGAGTCTATCTAATTGTCAGCAGACATTTGAATTAGTCTCACATGGAAGTTATTAGGAAAACTGTAGAGTACCTCTGTTTTTTCCAGTCTTCCCTGACTGTCCACACTCCTCAAGACTGAGCATCTATATGCCTGCATGGTTAAATAACAGGACACAGACAGTTGTGACTCAGAGAAACAATGTTGAAAATAAGGGTGTTGATGACTGGACACTGTAGGGGTCAATTCTGAGTTCAGTAATCTTCAGTGTGTTAGTTTTTTTAAACAATAACATCTTTATTAAATTATCACTTATGACATAGGCAATCTTACATTTATATAAATAAAAACAAACCATATTGACATAGTTGCAAATATTATACATCGCCTTTAATTTATCTAGTCACTGTCAGTCAAACATTGCATAGCTCATTCACATCCTGCCTTCTTTTAAACCTCATTTTTTATCTGCATGTATTGTTCCCACAATTTCCATTTTTTCTATGTAATTTGCTCCTACCCTTTTCTAAATATCCTATTCCAGTCATTTTATCTCTGTTACTATATTCATTGCTTCTATTACAGTTGATTTAGACTTTGATTTCAATTTTCTAGTAACTGCTTTTTTGGCAACTACCATAATTAGACTCAGCAAGGCCTTACTATGTCTACACAATTCCGATTCTGTATCATAGCTCGAAAAAAAAATCACTTCCTTGGTCATACCAATTTGCTTACCCAGTATTTTTGACAGAGTAGTCTGCAGAGATTTTTTAAAGTCTGCCAACTCATTACACTCCCAGAAATATGTTTCCAATTATCTATTTTCCCCATCACACTTCCAACATTTGTTATCTACCTGAGGAAAAATTATTTGGAGTCTAGTTGGGGTATATTCAGTGTGTTAATTTTAACCACAAATGGGGGAGCTGATGATATGAAGTTGGCAACAGTTGGCAACAGTTGTGGAAGAAGAACAGGGTCTTATGGGAAATTTGAACGAACACCAGAATGAGAGAGAAACATGGCAGTTTTGGCAGCCTGCAGACAAACACTATATACTTTGGCCACAGCAAGCCTGGAATGAAGTGTTGGGGATATGAATTATGGGGGGGGGGTAGTGTAATGGCTGACAACAGATCAGAAAAAGGAAAAGACTGTTGATCACACACTGACTGGGCAGCAGCAGCAAACAGAATGTTGGGGTGCATCTTCATGGAGACAGCCTGTAATGACAAAAAGGTAAAGCTTCCACTCAGCAGGTCCCCAGACAGACCATTCTGTGAGTACTGCATGCAGCATTTGAGGCCATTCAAGGGAGGGACATGAGGCTGTTGCTTGACGTCCAGAAGAAAGCTACCAGAAAGGTGCATATAGAAGTAGGGTTAAGGCTGCATTCAAAGAAATGTTAAAGCTCTGCTTAGCAAAGAACTAAAATAGACAGAAGGAACATCATATGAGGAGCAAGATTACATCAAGAATGTGGAGAGGTTGTCCTGGACAAGAAGTGCAGAAACATCAGGAAAAGGCATTAACAGCAGATTGTGGAGACCAACTACTACTAGAATCTCTGAATGTATATCTTCACAAAGAACTTTGAAGATCCATTGAATGAATACCAGAGAAGGTGTTCGAGATGAAATCTAGAGAGCAAATCAAGGTGACATGGGTCAAGCACTGAAGGGGAGAAGAAGACAGGAAAGAAAGGAAGTTAGAATGTTGAAAATCCTAAAAAAGCAAACTACAAATGATTCTTGTTGCAATATGTAATGGAATATAAAATCATTAGAACCAACAATAAAACACTGTTTAATATATTCTACTGTTGTAACCAAATGGCAGCATTTGCAATTGTACAATTTTTTCCCCAACGATACAATTCAGAAGGACCCTGGAAATTACCATCCCATTAGCTTGACAAGCCTTATCTGCAAAGCCATGGAGTGGATCATAATGGAACTAATAAATAAAGACATAGGGAACTTGCAGACTTTGGATCCAACCCAGTTTGGCTTTGTCAAAGGCAGATCATGCCTTTTAAACTTGGTTGACTTTTTCGAGACAGTCACCAAGGCCATTGATGAGGGAAAGGCAGTCCATACAGCCTACCTCGACCTGGCAAAGGCCTTCGACACAATACCCCACTCAGGTATCATCAAAAAACTCATCAGCTTGAATGTAAACCCATACATCACAAGATGGGTTGCAAACTGGCTAAGTGACAGAACCCACAGGGTCAGAGTTGCTGGAGCCATGTCAGACTCAAAGCCTGTCACAAGTGGTGTCCCACAGCACTCAGTCCTGGGTCCACTCTTGTTCGGCATCTACTTTTCTGAAGTACAAGCAAACACAGGAGGGTTATGGCTGACAAAGTTTGCAGATGACTGCAAACTGGGCGCCATAGTCGAAAACACATCTGACACAGATATCCTTCAGAAGGGCCTCACAGAAATGGATAACTGGTGCCAGAGCCATGGCCTAAAGTTAAACGCCAAGAAATGCATAGTCATACCCTTCAGGAAAAACAAGGTTACCCCTAGCTACCATATAGGTGGCAATCCACTGAGCACAGAAGAAGTCATCAGGGATCTGGGGACCCAGGTTGACAGTAGCCTTCGCTTTGACACTCATGTTGCTAAAGTAGTTAGGAAAACCTTCTACATTGCCCACCTGATCATGAAGGGATTCACATCTAGATCAAGGGAGGTCATCGTCCCCCTGTACTCATCACTCATTAGACCTATGATTGAGTACAATGCCCCATTCGGAATGTATCTGACCCGACACCTGCAGCAGCTGGAAAGGCCCCAAATGTTCCTCACCAAAAGGATAAAGGGTCTCAAAATATGTCTTATGCTGCCCGACTGAAATAACTCCAGCTCTATTCAGTCTCATACCGCTTGCTCAGAGGTGACCTGTGCCTGACATATAAGGCCATGTCAAACCCAGATTTGATGAATATGCTTCACCTCAAAAAATCTAGATCCCTCAGAACCACAAAGGCGGGAGACTTAAACCTTGACACGGTTATTAATAGAACGTGCTGGAGGGACAGATTCATCACCCAGAGACTCCCTATGCTGTGGAACAAAATCCCGGTACATGTGAAGCAGAGCACCTCGCTGGCCTTGTTCAAGAGGAATCTTGACCAATGGATGGGGGATCGCAGATATACCCCAGGGATTACTTCAGTGTCACTGCTTGACAGAGGCACAGTAAAATAATAGGCATAGTTTTATTCAAACTAAAGGGGTGGCGAAAGCCACATAACTATGGGCTAGGCTTATAAATGCCCTTGGGCAGATAGCCTAGTATGAACCTATGAACCTATGAACCTAAATGCAATGCAACTGGTTGCCACTGTGCATTGCAAACCTTTTCTATAATAGTCAATCAACAGAACAGCTGTAATTTGATCTTTCTACTAGGTAGCATCATTTATTAGTATGTTTGTGCAGCACAATAGTTTAAGCCAAAGAAAATTATCACAGCCAGAATACTGTACAAAATAAAGCAATGTCTTACACTTACATATATCAATCTCTGTGATACTGTTGGAACAATTAATGAACAAGCATGTAGTTTAAAGGTGTATCTGACGGTCTAGATGACTGAAATGTCAGGTTATTTCCGTAAACAGAGAGGAGATGCTTGTGGCAGAACTCTTTTTATAGCACAAACTCTGTTTCATGTGATCACCAGTAATTCATTTGTTTGTCCACAGCTGTGTTGATTTACATAAGTAAAGTCTCCAGTAAAAACAGCTTGGGCAGGGTTTCAACTGAGTACCAAAAACAATCGCTTTGCATATCCCCACAATGTTATTTCTCAATGAATGTAACCATTATGATTTCACCCATTACCATCTGCTGCTTGCTCTGTTAAGGTGCTCAGTCTTTACCTTTATTATCTTAGTAACTTTTTACAAGTTAAAAATAGTCAGCAAGTTTGAGTTAGAAACAGAACTAAAATGTAAAAATGTAGAATATATATTTTTTAAGTTAACAGAGCTAGCATGTTGTAAACATCTGGGTTAGATTTTTTTCACCCGTTTTCATTGTGCTGTTGCTTTAACTAGCAGTACTACTATTGCTTAAAGTTAAGTAGAAGGCTCAGGGCTAACCAGAGCACAACATTTTGCATGAAATGGACGTATGGTCTGTCTGGCCGCAGCAAACATGTGCTTCATGTTGACCTAAGAAAATCACACACCATCAGACTACCTTTTTTCTTAACATACCTATGAGAAATGTTATTAATATATTGAACTAATAAATAATAATGCCCTGTGTCCTGTATTTCCAATTTTTTATGTATGTATGTAATGTTTTCAGCAGAAATGTAATACAATATCACTTACATGTTATTGATTTCTATAGTCTACTCTTCTTACAAATTTATGTTTTATAATTTGTGCTGGGTTATCAAGGCCTAATTTCTAATGGACAGATTGTACCTCTTATTATACTGTAGAAGCAATAGAAGAGCAAGAAAAATAAGTGAATAAAAAGAATCCATAAATAAAGATACAAGCTGCATATATAGGTTTCTTTTCTTCATGAGTGACAAAAGGTTATTTAGAGTAAGGGCTTAAACCCCAAATGTTTCCAATTCATTTTCATAAGGAGGAATCCATAACCAAGGCAATCTTTCTGTTTTGACAAAATGGATACTTAGCATAAAATGATTTGGTTTTATGTCAGCAGTCTTTTATAAAGATGGACAAATAAAGGAACTTGACATGAGCAGTCAATGAAGCTATGGACAAGTAAAAGTTTAGGTTACTGTTAAGTACTAGACAGTCAGCAGACTTCCCTCTAGCCTCAAGGAGGGCAAAACAAGGTACAATGGAGGAGAGGTTGATGCCACTATCCAATTATCTGGGTTTACCTTGAAGGTAGCAAGCGCGCTACACTGCCTGACATGTAGTGAAAGTTTGTTCCAAAGAGAGGTGACACATTTAGCTCCCTTTTCATTTCTGATTTGTAACTTTTAATTGTTAGTTTACACTCCATTTCTGCAGCATTAGCTTTGTTTGCAATTCTTTCATTTAAGATGCAGTATCACCCCCATGAAGTATTAAGAAAAACAAAAATCAAAGCTTTGACTACAGAAAAGAACAAATGTTCTAGCACTAGAGTTGCCACTTGTCATGAAACAAGATTTGTATCAAAAATATGTTGTCCCTGTTCTAAAAGACCACTGTAAGGCAGGAAATATGCATCCCCAGGTGTGGATCTGCTTTCTCCATAAGACAGAGATTGCCCTAAGGTGTGTCTGTTCACCTAACCCTACTGGCATTTGTAGCTCCAGCTTCCATAAGGGCCAAAGAAATTCTCAGCCCAGACCCAGAGTGCCATCTTTCCATGCACCTCTCCAAACAGAAAGGTAAACAGACAAAGCATCATTATTACTTCTTTCCCCTGCCAGCTCCATCAGGTACCTGGACTAGTAATAGAACTCAGGTCACTATAGTCAGGGATTTATCCCACTATGATGCTTTAGATGGCATATAATTGCCTTTGATAACTAGGCAATCAGGAGTGACATGTTTATAGATAATATATTTCACCCAGAAAGAATACAAAAAGTGCTACAATTAACTGCACAATTTCTCCTGTTAGTGAGCATGTTTTCTAATTGTAATCCTTCTAAGAATCTTCACTCTTGGATTTGTGAATTCCCTCTTTTACAAGGAAAAAAGTCTCTTTCTCTCTGTTTTTGTGGTCTTTTACAAGAATGGGGATGTGGCCTTCTCCACAATGGTCATGTAAGTGGGATCCCTCTCCCAGAATGCCAAAGACTGCAGCTCTGCTGGGGATGTGGCCTTCTCCACAACGGTCATGTAAGCGGGATCCCTCTCCCAGAATGCCAAAGACTGCAGCTCTGCTGGGGATGTGGCCTTCTCCACAATGGTCATGTAAGCGGGATCCCTCTCCCAGAATGCCAAAGACTGCAGCTCTGCTGGGGATGTGGCCTAATCCACAATGGTCATGTAAGCGGGATCCCTCTCCCAGAATGCCAAAGACTGCAGCTCTGCTGGGGATGTGGCCTTCTCCACAACGGTCATGTAAGCGGGATCCCTCTCCCAGAATGCCAAAGACTGCAGCTCTGCTGGGGATGTGGCCTTCTCCACAATGGTCATGTAAGCGGGATCCCTCTCCCAGAATGCCAAAGACTGCAGCTCTGCTGGGGATGTGGCCTTCTCCACAATGGTCATGTAAGTGGGATCCCTCTCCCAGAATGCCAAAGACTGCAGCTCTGCTGGGGATGTGACCTTCTCCACAACAGTCATGTAAGCAGGATCCCTCCCCCAGAATGCCAAAGACTGCAGCTCTGCACACTCCACCTCAGTCACTTTGTGCCACTCATCATTTGTTCCACAAGTTGCAGTTTAGTTGTTAGCTTCTTTGCTAAGTTTCCTTTTACATCAGATAAAAATGGTAAGTGTTGGCTTAGACTTCACGATTGGATTATAATCAACACAAAGAACATTGAGGCACTCTGTATACTCCCATTTTGACTTAGATTTGATTTGTTAGTTTCATATTCTGCAACTGTTTTATCTATGTCATATGCATGTTAATTTTGTCTTACTACAGATTTGTTTAGTTGTTTTTACAGATTTCAAACTCTGTCTCTGAAATGGCTTTACTGTTATCAGTTTAGTTATTTCTCTGTGACTCAGGTTTACTGTGAGTGACTTCCTTATGTTTGAAGGAATCTTTTTTTTTTATCTTTCTTGTAGAGATTTGTTACAACAGGACAAACCTCTTTTATTAGTTTTGCAAAATAAAAGTTTACAAACAATGTTTAATTTATTTCTTGCTTCCTCCAAAGATTTTCTTTGGATTGCATTTTAAGCTTTCAGAGTTTTACACTTAGAGGTTAGCTTGAGGACATCATCATACTGTTCATTCATTTTGCAATATAACCTTCCATTTCTTCAAGCAACAATTATTTTTTTTTTACTTTTGTTGCAGATACTGTATTCATTGACTAAAAACATTTAGGTCACTTTTATTATATCTCTTTATTTCTTTGCATACAGTTTTTTGAGTTCTTTACTAGTTAAAATCAATTGTTTCTTTTTATTTATACATCCCAAATTTTTCAGTGTCTAAACTCACCCACTTCACTATTCCATCTCTTGGGAGTTCTGCCTTCATAACTCATTCTCACCTTGTACATTCTGACACTTTACTTTTAGCTCAAGCAGAGCAGTTTTAACTTTTTGTAGATCCTGACACAACTCTTTCTTTCCTCTCTCTCTCAACACACGACACCATGTTGGTTTTTGTCTGTACCTGACTTTTGTTTTGCCTTTCAAGTTCCAACATCAGTTCTTTTTTTTTTTTTTTTTTTTTGGGTTTGTGATGCTATTTGACTTTGTACCTTCAGGATTACTCTTATGGTTCACTGTTCCATGTTGCACAGAAAGTGCCAAGAGTAACTTGGACTAATCAACAATGTATTTGTCTCTTTTATTTTGCTGTCTCTTTTGTTGGTTAATATCACCATATAATTTTGCAAAATTCTCCGTCATTTTATTTACATTTTCAAAAAATAAAACATTTGTTCCATCATTAATATTGCTGCCATCAGCTTGGAGACAGTTGCCTCTGGCTATTTTAGTATTTCTACTCACGCAATTAATGTCCTGCATCATTCTTGCAGACCCATACAACATTGCCTTGTTTTGGGCAAGCTTTTTGTTCTTTAAGCATATTTCTTGAAATTATCTCCATTGCTTTTTCTATGCATTCTAATTTATTAACAGCTCTCTAAAATGAGATTCATGTATTCCAGCTATCTTAGAACCCTTAGAAGCAGTGTCATTACTTTTAAATAAGGTTTTGTTTTGTAAATTTGTAACACTGGACTGTAACACACCCATGCGCTTATGCTTATTTGAGAAAAAATTGAGTCAAAGAATACTCATTCTACTTTACAGCAGTGCTGTTTGTGACTTAGATGGTGAATATACCACTCAACAGAGCTTAAGCATCTGTTAACCTTCTATGACAGCAGTACAGGTATTTTATTATTATTATTATTACTTGCTTATTACTTATTTTGCCTATCATTTTTCACCACAGGAAATGTGTAATCAATTTCACAAGAATTTTACCTAGTTTTTTTATTCTTGTATTACATAGCAGTAAATCTCCTCATCCCTGTCAGAGTATATGCATTGTTAGAAGTAGCATCTTAAACAAACTGATTTAACAAATCTCACCAATATTTTAGTAAAGTAATTCTAATACACTTTCTTTTCACTGGAAGTCTGTAGGAGCAATCGTTATCAACTTAACTAATATTTTTCATCTGATAAACCACTTCATTTTCATAGTCCAAATACTATAAGTACTAATAAGTTGAGAAGCAAACTACTGGATCCCCATATACCTCTCTAACAAGTATTTTCTGTCAAAGTTGGCACCCCCACTCCTTCTAAAGCCCCCTTAATCAAAGGCATTTTTCAGAGATTAGTCCTGGCACCATTACTTTTCTCCACCTTTATCAACAAACGTCCTTATGACATATCTAACCTCAAAACATCGATGTACACTGTTAACACTGGTAGTGGTCCACTCCAGTGACTCCCTCCCCACCCTTGAATAAACTACAATGCCACTTAAGCTCTCAGACTAGATTTCTAACAAAACAAAAATGTTTATTAACCCTTCCAAATTAAAATCTATTATCTTTAGCATAAACATTAGACTCAAAAAAGCTCAACAACTCCTTGTATATCAGATCTACAGACAATGCACACATTGTAAGAGTCTCTTCCTTTAAATACACAGGAATTTGGCTAAACTCATCTGTTACCCTTTAAATCCACATAGAGAAAGCTTGAATAAAATAAATTACTTTTTCTTTTTGGCCAAAAAATATTCCACACTATGAGATCAGCCATAGACAAAGGCATCCATCTGTCACAACTTGAATATGACCTACCTCTTATTGCTGCTGTCTAAAAAATTAATGAAAAACAACTGAAACTTTTAAGAATAAAATCTGCAGATTTATCACTCTCTCTCTCTCCCCAGAAAAGAATGGTACTGTTCCCTTAGAGAATCCAAATGGCTTCCAATCAGTCAGTGACAATTCTATTAATGATCTGTATATTTAAACTACTGCAGTAATAATCCTTTAGCTGACTAGTTGCTAACATCTACCAAAAACACATTCCTAAAATCTCAGAAGCCAAGACCACAATAGCCCACTGCCCAAAACACTATCTTCTAAACTCCAATGTACTAGTTATAGCATCTCTACCCTAGGCATGGGACTTTGTAAATCTTTCATCGTATCTCAAAGAAAATATTTGTTATCCAACACTTCAAATGCAAATATTTGCACACAGGACAAATAATACCCCCTTCCAACTTTGTCAACAAGTCACTTTATCAGATAGTTCCTATCAGCCTGTAGACATTTCCTAAATTTTTAATCACCTTGTTTTCCCTCCTCCCTCAGTCATTCCCTCACCCATTTTATTTATTTATTTTCGAGTTTTCCCTTTTTTCTCCCCTTCTTATATTTTACATATCTAAACGTGTACATAATAACAGCCTGAACATACAGTAATCTACAGCAAAACATCATTTTTTGTTTGTGACTAAGATTTTCCTAAATTACTTAAAAGTCATACGGTATACTTTTCCTATTCACTATACAATCTGTTTTACTATTATGGTCTTCAACAATCTGAGAATAAAACTGGTATATTATGATCAGGATTCTATACCAGTCAACAAAGTAAAAATAAAATATAAAGACATTTGTTTTTCAAACAACTCTTCAACTGCTATGAAGACCCACATTTACTGCAGTAGTCTCTATATTAGTACAGGTTTTTTTTTTCTTAGAGATATACTGGTTTCTCATTATTAATAATTTTCTACACAGGATTATTTGTGAGTTTTTTTTTTCTATTTTCTTTTTTATGCAGCTCTGACCCTTTGCCATAGGTTTTTTATTCACTCCAACATCATTTTCTAATACATTTATTTCAGCAGCTTTGTGCATTTACAATGCACATCTTTGGTAGCAACCTTTTGACAGTTTACTGTTTATTTCTTTGGAAAGTAGCATTTGAGCAATTTCACATTACTTTGCTAAAACATTTGGCAGTATTTGTTATTCTACTCTGCTTCACTCAATCCAGCTTTCTTTTCTAGCTCTCTGTTTGGCATGTGGCAAACAAAAGCCCAAAGACTCTATTCAGCACGAGTTAAAAAAAGTAGCAATTAAAACATGCATTTCATTCTGACTTTAATGAAAATAGTTTAAGCAAAGCAATCTCCACATCTTCTAAACCTAAGTATAGAGTACAAACATTTCTGATATATCACACCACTGTGTTTTCATGATGTACATGATTGTTTTTACATAGAAGAGATACTGAAGAAATGTAGCCTGGCTGCTACCTTGGAGAACAAGGTGAGACTGACTTACAGTAGACAGGAATATCCTATAAGTAAACTTTGTGGGTGTGACTTGCATGCATACAAATTCCACTATGCATTCATTCTTATTATTGAGAGTGGCCCTTCTTACTGATAGTTTTAGGGTTAAAGTTAGGAACTGAGTTTTAAGGTAGGGTATTACGGTTAAGGACAGGGTTGATGTTTTAGAGTTAGGATTTTAGGTATAGGGGGTTAGGGTTATTTTTTGGATTAGTATTTTAGGTATAGGATGAATGTTTTAGGGTTAGGTTTAGGGAAAAACTTTCATTTTTACAGAAACTTGGTTACTGAGATATTATTTCCTAGGGAGGAGAAAAATATTGAATCACACCAACTTTTTACTTACATCGGGCAGGCATAACTGCAATCGGCACATCCTCAGAGGCAAATTACAGCATCTAGTTGTGTCTGCCCTATTTTAGTCAGAATCACCAGGCACTTAGCATTAATTCCTGTGCAGCAGAAAACAGTTAGATTTATTATAGCAAGGCTTTTCATGACCATACAACCTAGGGAGATAACTCCTTAACTGAATAATTTGATATTTAATACAGACTATTACTTAGAAGGTTGAACAGGGATATAATTCAAACGGGGGTGCAAGGGTATGTGAATATTACTGGTAAGGAGACATAACTGAAACATAATGGTGGGAGTGATGATTCATTAACGAAGCATTTTTAGAAAGAATTATACCTACATGTTGAGAAAACAGACATTGGTATGATGTATTTTGACTAAGGCACTTTACATCTGTTTTTAATGCCCCTCCTATTACATTGATATAGGACTTTGAAACACAAAGATCTTAGCAAACATCTCCAAACCCATTAAGTGACTTGTATGCCTGTAGAGTGACTCAGAAGGACACAGTCTAAAACAAGAATACTTATTTGAGGCACAAGGATAAATCCATTTTTAGCAGTTCAGACTAAAGCTTACCACACTATTTATTCATGCAAGTTTTGCCACACAGCACTTAGTCTATATACAAAAGAGTGATTTGAGCCACAGGGCATTTAGCCTTGGGAAATATAAACTTATATACAAAACATAAAGAACTGAAAAGCAAGTCTGGACAGTGGTCATGCTGGCAAACTACTCATAGGTAGATGCCCATATTTTTCCGCTGCTTTGATGAGTAGGATGTTTTCCAAGAATATTTAAAAAATTAATGATCATGACATAATCTTAAAGCCCATCTCAATGTAATAAAATCAAGTCGATCCTTGTTTGAATGAACTGTAACAATTTCAGAACTATGTCTTGCGTGAGCACCAAGACAGATGATTTAGAAAAGTTTAGGTTCCTACCTCCACAAACAGTCAATGGAATTATGCAAAAAGCAAAGCAACAATCTTATATAACAGAGAACTGCTATTCTATCTCTAAATCACCAAAATGACAAGTGGACACTGATGATACACCGAAGGATTCACTGGCATCAGCAGTGCCTTATACTACAGTGAACAGAGTTTGGTAGTTAATGGGCCTGTGAGAGATTCTGACATTTTATAGAGGGGTGCGATACCCTAACTCCTCTGCCTCTGTACTATTTTAACCTATCAAAAGGAGCATTTGTTTATTTATTTATTAATTATCTACATTTGTTTATCAGGAAAGTCCGACTGAGTCAAAATGGCCCATTTTCAGCAGAGGCCTGAGAAGAAAAGCTCCGTTAACAAAACATTTATAAAAAAAGTAATACATTATATATACATGCAAGCATAGGTAAAATTAATTTTGCAATACATATTATAAAAATGACTGGACCAGGTATAACTTGAATAGCATGAACTAGCATAAATTTTACAAACAGTTGAAGACATGTACTCATATATAACAGTGGTAGAATCAGCAAGAAGAATATCGATACAGACATGAGCAAGAAATCTAAGTACATACTGCTGTACAGTCTAGTGATACAGTGGGAAAAAAAACAAAAAGAAGGGGGCTTGATAAGAGAGAGAAGAAAAGGATGAGAGGGTGGAAGGTAGTAATGGATATATCATCCCTACTTAGTACAAGAGCAGAGCCAGTTTGTGAGGTGTTCATTTAGCAGTAGTTTAAAGTTGGAAGTGTTGGTGGTGCTGATAACTGTTAGGGGTATGGAGTTCAAGATTTTAGATATTTTGCTTGATATCAGGGAGTTCCCATAGTTATTGTTGGATTTGGTTACATCAAGTAGGATTTTGTTATTAGATCTTAGGGATCTACTGCTGCAATAGGGGTGAACTAGGTCCTTGAGAGCAGGGCAGTTGTTGGAATGGTGAAAGACGTTGTTAGTGAAAATGAATTGTTTGTAGATTAGAAGATTAGGTAGTTCAAGCCATTTTAGTTGGTGAAGTGAAGTGCAGTGGTGCGATCTATAAGGGAGGTGTGTTGCAAATTGGGCTATTTTGTTGTAATAGGATTCAGATTTATTTAAATCTGTTTTCTGAGGATTGAGAAGCTTGGAGATGTGTATAGAAGGGTGGAAAGTAGATGAGTCTTGGCTATGAAATTTCTGGTGGTGTTGGTAAAGAAAGGCTTGACCCTATAGAGAAAGCTTATCTTAATGTGAACCTTTTTGATTGTTACAGCTATATGTTTGTCAAATCTAAGATTGTTGTTAATTGTAATCATGAGGAGCTTGGTTTATTCAACTGGTTCTATTGTAGTTTTGTTGGAGGAGCAGATAGTGAAGTCTGGGTGGTTATTGTGTGTGTTGTTGCCAGTGAAGAGCATGAGTTTTGTTTTGTTAGGAATAAGTGCAAGTTGTAAGTCAGAGAGATATTTTTCGATATCAAGGAAGGCTGTCTAGTTGTTTATAGGAGTTCTGGTAGGGAGGGAGCTGAACATACGAGGGAGGAGTCATCAGCGTATTGGACGATGGTTGCATGCTTGATAGCTGTGCAGAGTTTATTGGTGAAAATAATGAAGAGTAGTGGCCTGAGTATTGATCCCTAGGTTATGCCTACAGAAACAGGTATAAGGGTAAAGTTCATCTTGCATTTTTACTGCCTTTTGACAGTCAGATAGATAGCTATGAAACCAGTGGAGGGCCATTTGGGAGAGATTTAAGGAGGCTAGCTCACTGAGCAGTTTCTGATGGAAAACAGTGTTGAAGACTTTTGACATATCAAGAAAGATGGAGAATACAAGGTGGCCAGTATGTCTAAGCTGGTTAATTTGAGCTAGTAAAACTGACAAGACCAGTGGTGGTACAAAACCATGTTGGGATGCAGACAGGAGGTTGTTGTTTAGCATATAGTCAATAGCTGAGAGTAGATGCATTTTTCAAGGATTTTAGCAATGGGGGAGAAGAGCTATTGGCCAGTAGTTTCTGGATTCTGTAGAGGTGCCTCCTTTTCGCAAAAGGATGGTGTAAGAGACTTTCCACAGTTCTGGGATATACTGTTCGGTAATGGACCAGTTAATAAGGATTGATAGATATAGTGTAGGAGATGGCATCCAATGCTATTTTGTGAAATTCGCTGGGGGGCTGGTCAGCTGTGAGGGATGAGGGCTTTAGTTTGGACAGGAGTTTCTTTATGGTATTGGTTTGGATTGGTTTTATTGAGAAGGTTCAAGGTTTCCTATCATCTATATAGGTATGGACGGAGGGGAAATGCTGTCATTTTTTTTTACAAGGGACAGGATAGAATTGATAAAGTGAGAGTTAAATTGAGATGCAATACTAATGGTGGGGTTGGTTATGGTCGGGGCTGGGGTTGTGGTCTGACCTGGTTTAAGTAAGTAGTTGATGGTGTTCCAAAATGTCTGGGGGTTATTTTAGTGCCTTTGTTGTAATGTTGTGTAGTAAGTTTTTGTCTTGTCTAATTTTTTATTTATTCATTTATTTAACATTTTTTCCAGGAAAGTCTGACTTGGAATGAGCCGATTTTCAGCAGAGGCCTGGGGAGAAATGCTTCAGACTCATGTCTTTGTAATTTGGGTGGAAACCGGAGCACCCAGAGGAAACCCGCACGAATGCAGGGAGGACATACAGACTCTACTCAGAAGGCACCCCAGCAGAAAATCAAAGAGGAGAACCTCTTGCTGTGAGGCAACAACACAAACCGCTGTACTAAGAAATGCTAAAGATGATGCAACCCTTCTGAAATGTATGAAATTAGTCATTTCCCTGATATCCTAAGCAGGATTTTACCTGTTCACTGTACATAACCTAGCAGCTGAGTTTTTTTTAATTGCGGTTACACATTTGCTGATATTTTAGAAGTGATGATTCATTGTTGGTCTCTTGGTAGTGAAACCAGGCTTTGTCTCTTAGTTTAAGAAGCTTCTTGGTGTTTTTGGTGAGCCTTGGTACATGTTTAGATTTAGTGCATATGTTTCTTAGGGGGCTGGGCTGTTTAGGATATTGATGAACTTATCATAGTACCACCACTGCTCTTTTTAACTTGAAAAACAGACCAATTCACAAAGAAAATCTGTGGCCTCAAACACCTTATCAAAAATATTTGGTAAAATCAATGATGTTCGGGAAAACCAGGGACAACTGAAGCATATTCTGCTGACCTTTCCTCCTGGTCTGTTGTTCACATTACAAATGTTAAAGATGTCTGATTTTAATGAAATGTATGAAATGAGTCATTTCCCTGATACCTTAAGTAGGTTTTACCTGTTCACTGTACATGACTTAACAGTTGAGTCAGGGTGTGTTCCCATGCACTGACTTCTGTGCCTTACATCTATCCCATGATGCATTTATGAATATTTAGGTTTGTATAGTCCTCATTTGATGGGAATTAGTCATTTAATCAGTAAATTAAGAAGGAAAACACCACAGCCTAGTTATTCTGTATTGTAACAATTAATATTTACTATTACTTTCTCTGCAGTAGCTAATATCTTCTTTTTTCCTTACATAAATCAGTTATTGCTATTACTGCAGGTAATTGGCTGTCTCATTAATAGTCAGAACTTGTAGTGACACCATCAAGGGTTAGTCAGGGACTTCTTTCAGTTCCCCTGAACATTTTATGTCACTTCTGTGATGTCTGCTGCATCCCACAGATTAAGGTGATTTTAGATTTCTTGCACGAAACAAGCAGGCAAAAGATGTTTGAAGCCCTCTTTAGGTCTCTTCCATAGGGCTTCTAAAAATCTGTGAGCCTACAGACGTAATACAGATAACCTGGAAAAAGAAAACATGGGAAACAGAGATGCGTGCTGTGATAAAATCTTCTGCCATAAAAATGGCAAAATAGATTGCTGTAGAACTAAATATGCACATAGCAAGCAGAAGTGACAGTTTAAAGATAGTGCGGCTTGTGACATTTCCTATTGTCGATCACAACCTGCTCTTGCACATAACTTTAGAGAGTTGAAGCAAGACAGCTGAGTGTTAAGCATGAGCTGGGTCAGGCACAGAGGTTATGAAACTATAACAGCAACATGCTTACTTGCATATGCTAAAATGATATACTTTTTCAAAGCAATGGATTAAAATTTAAAAAAAACTGCTCAACATTTTTTTGAAAACTGAAGTGTTTTGGACAGCAGCCCCTGGGTCTGCATAATTTACTACAGATAATTGCATTCCAAGACTCTAATGCACATTTTCAAACATCCATATAAAAAGTTCTTATTTTCCAGTAGCAATTGTTGTGCCCTTTTATAATGTATATTTTAGCACAATACAACCTATTCTTTGTAAAGATCTGTGCATGCAAAAGCAAAAAGGTAATTACTTTAGGAAGGAAAAAAACAGAGAGTAGAATTTAGCCAACATTTTGATAAATCGGTTAAATAAGAAAAGCAAAAACAGCAACAAGGAAAATTTATGAAAGATAATTTAAGTTCTGCCTAAGAAGTAGCAAAATGATTCATACTTTTTGTAGCAGCACTGGAAACTCTTTGAAGAAGCCTATTATTTTGGTGGCTTGATCATAAAAAAAAAAAAAAAAAAACATAGAGGATAGAAAGTAATGGATAGAAAGAGACGTTTGGTTTTAGTCTTAATCTTAAATAATATAGAGCTGTAATAGTTGCAAATACTGTGGGACTGGGAAAGAATGTTTATGGATAGGATCCAGATAATACTGAAGTGAGCTTTGCATATCACAGAGAAGAGCAATGACATCCATATGAATCATACATGCCATTTAATTCTAGTATGGAATGCTGTCTTAAAAGTTCACTACCATAAATGATGCCTGCAGTTTGTCCCTTATCCTGTGAAAAATTACAAACTGACATGATCATGGAATCATTTCAGACTACTTGGACAGTGCAGATGTTCACAAGCAGAGTACCAATGTATCTAATGCCTCTTCCAACATTCTGATCTGACACAGAATATGATAGCAGGGTAAGTTAGTTATGAAACATTTAAGAAAGCCATACTGAACCTTCCTGGACATCTTTTGTTCTTTCTTTGAGGCAAAACTTATATCATCATCCCTCTCATGCACTGCAAGTACTAGCATTTTAAGCTAGAACTAATAATTCTACGCTGTATTATAGGGCTTCTGTGGTTTCTGATGCTTGCAATTTGCTTCAGAATGCTGATTAGCCTCAGAATTTAATATTTAAAATTTGAAAGAGGCACACAGTTGTTCCTTCCTCGTCATTTTAAATTGTTATCACCAATGTATTAGCTTAAATCAAAGAAGAAAAAATGTACAAAATATAGGTTAGTGTACTTAGGACTGCTGATGAATTCTGAATTTCGTCCTTGTTGGCAATATCACCTGTCTTCTGTTAGGAGTACTTACCTTGTACGTGAAATGAAGGCAGGGCAGTTCATGCTATTTCCTATCAGTGAATATTATTTTTTTTTTAGTTTTTAAATTTCTTATCCCATTTCATAAGATCATCTGGTAGATTCAGGTAATACTCACTTGGACAGCTTTGTGTACATATAGCAAACTGCTGGATATCCATTTGCAGCAACAGATGAGCTAGACAGATTAGAAGATGAGGAACATCATGGATATAGCAAACACCACCAGAATGCAGCAAAGTAGGTGTGCACTGGAAACCTTCATTCTGTCTGTGAAATCAGACTTTATAGAGCATATTCCACAGAAATGAATCTACCCTGAACTTTAGGCCAATATGATGTTACCTTTCCTTCAAAGTGCAGAACAATGAAATGAAGGCAAGGTCTGTGAATCTTTGCAATTATAAATCAAAGAGGGAAGTTAATAAAGAGAACAGAAAAAACTTCCTTTATTCACACATTTTAGCTGGTACTTTATGCTTACTGATAGGAGATGGGCTATAACCTTAAAGCTTCCTTAAAGCAGTAGGTTAAAGGCTTAGGAACTTCAGCTCTGCAGTGCACAATGTCAGAAAGGCAGGAGGAAAAGTGAGGAATAACGTGTAAAACATAGCTTTTAGTACGTTTACATCGCAATAGACGGAACTACCTTTGTAACTGTGTATTAAAAAATCAGAACCGAGGGAAAGGCACAGCACATTGAGACATGGAGAATAACTTCTTAATGCATCAGAGACACACATACACATACGTGAATGTTGTAACCAGTGCTGTCACTGCTTCCCCTAACAGTTCTGCATTTGGTAATCTACTGCTGACCACTTTCCATCCTTGTATGTTTTTAAACTGAATATGGAATATGCAATAATTTACCAGTGTGTGTGTGTGTGTGTGTGTGTGTGTGTGTGTGTGTGTGTGTGTGTGTGTGTGTGTGTGTGTGTGTAAGTGTCGTACATACTTACTAATCATTTACAGGCGTTACCATACTGCCTGTGTCTAAAAGTCTTTGTAGTTCACTGTCATCAATTAAGACAATGCAATTAATTAACCTGAGAACTGAACAGCAGAAGAATGCAGTTTAGTCATTCTAGAACAGAATCTATAACACTTTAGAGGTATAACATAACTAGAAATAAATAAACAATAAATAAATAACAATAGAACATGTGATCCCTCTTTTCATGTTTAAAATCAAGTGTTGATTACTGCTTATTAGAAAGGTTTGATGTAGGTTTTGTTAAAAGTCTAGCCTCTTCAGAATTAATTATGGTTTCATGGAATAAGCGTTTTTCCTACTAGCAGAGCATAACTTCCAGAGTCTTTAGGCTCAGTCTGACACACTCATCTTCTTAAATCAATAGGTAAATACCTTTTTAAATGTATCAAGTGCCATCAGTTCTTTCATTTTTTTTTTATTATGATAACCCTCTGAATCTAACTACAAATGAATGTTTGCCTTTTCGGCTTTTCCCGGTTAGGGGTCGCCACAGCGGAACTCCGGTCCGCTGATGATTGGCAGTCGATTTTTATGGTGCCAATTTGCCAGCCCAATGCCCAACCTTCAGCGAAGGCACGCCCATTCACGCATGTCTTTCGAAGGCCACTCGACCGCGTGGAGGACATGCAGACTCCACAGAGAAGGCACTCCAGCCATGAATCAGAACAGGAGAACCTTTTGTTGTGAGGCAACAATGCTACCGCTGTACCACCACAGCTTCAACTACAAATGAATAATATACTTTAATTGTACCATTACTAGTTTGTTATGAGAAAATGTCCAGTTTTAAAGCTTGTAATCTCTATAGTAAAAAGTAATTGTAGCAAATTTCACCTTATAATAATTCTGGTAATCAACCTCTTCCACATGCATGAAGGCTATCAGTGCTTCTCCAGTTAACTGGGCTAATAACATCTTAGCTCAGTTGTCCTCCTGGGTCAGCAGCTGTTTTAATGGTAGTACTGTCCTTGGTGTAGCTATATACTTGGATAGAGTGACTATATCATCAGGTGTAGCTGCCATGGTCTTTAGCAACTAGTCACCTGTGGTCATCTTGTCAATCAGAGCCACACAGCAGTGCATAAATATTCACCAGCATACCACAAGCCTCCACCCCCCCCCCTTGTGGAAATTACACTCATATCAGAAGCATAAAGTCTAGTGACTCTGGCAATAATAAATGGTGCTAAAACTGCCTGCTCCATCCATCAATGTGGAAGATTACTGCACCAGAGACAACTAGTCTTTAAAAAAAAGTACAGTTTCTTCTATACATGTACAGATAAGCCAAGTTCTTCCTAACACAATAAAGTATTGTGGGTTTTATTAAAATACGCAGCCAGAACTTTTAACTCTGTCTTATACTGATCGTAAACTATGTCAAATAGTAGCTGTCTCTGGATATCTTCTTGCAGGAATAACATCCAGCTTCCTCTCCAAGGTTGGTCAATAATGGAGAACACTGAGCTAAAACAGTGTGTCTGTCTGATGGTTGAAGAGTTACTGCACAAGCATAGTTGTACACATGAGCACTGCTGTCATAACATTTTAAATCACAGTCGCAAAGACACTATTTCTGCCCATTGTTCTCCATTATTGCTCATCTTTTAGGAAAAGTATTAACACCAAGTGAAGATTATGCAGTTAGGTCCCAGAAAACAAACCCAATATATTTATCTAGGGCATAAATGTCTGAGTAAGAAAACCCAAGATGCTTAGTCATTTAATCCATTTCTTTGCCTTCAACCTGCTACAGAATACAAGTCGAGTATACTTCCATATCACTGAGCAAGTAAGATAATCCCTGTAAATCCACCACTGGATAAATTTCCTGATCCCCACTGTAGTGTGATCTCCAATCAGAATGTGGCTCTCACAATTGCGAATGCAGACTAGCATTCACTGTTACAGGTACGACATTTTTTTGAATTGCTGTTACAATAACATTGAAAACTGCCTTTTGTTAATCAGAGTTTGCATTATGGCATTTGAAATTTTGATTGCAAACCTATATATATATATATATATATATATATATATATATATATATATATATATATATATATAGACACACACACACACACGTGTATCTGTTTAAGTATACATGCACACACAAACACACACATTGATATAACTATATATATATATATATATATATATATATATATATATATATATATATATATATATATATATATACATGGGTCTACTTCATAACATTGAAGACCCACATACTCGAATTACATAACATCAAGACAATAATAGCGAACACCCATTTACTCTAAATCTTAAAATAACAAAACCCTTCATTTAAAGGAACACTGCTCCATTTAAATACAGCCTACACTAAATAAGTATCAGCGGTCTGAAATGGAGAACGCCGTACAGAGAGGATCAGGATGTTTACCCTTTTCTCACTATATTGCGATCTCAGAGTTGGTATATATAAGCTAGAGGGGGTGTGGAGGGTGCAGCCTACATTTCATATAAATGGGATAGAAACTTTATATATCCAATTAAAAGTTCTTAACTGGATTGCATGTTCATACCCTTTGTATACTAAGGGTATACTAAGGGTTTTATGTTCTAATAAACCCACGAACCTTTAGAGTTTAAATGCTTTAGCCACTAGGATTTTCTATGTTGACAAAAAAGAGTAGCTATTTGTCTTAATGATTTCAAACATCTAGCAAGAGCTGAAAGTAGCCTTATTTAAAGCCAAGTAGGAAAAAATCGTCAGGCTCTGATAAGATGCCATGGAGGTATATGCATTACACCTTGAAGCCTTCTTGCTATAACTTTTAATAATACTTGTAATAATGAACCATGAATTTAACTATTTTCGTTTTCCTCTTTCACATTTTATAGCTTCTAGAACTCTGATTTTAAATTCAAAGAAAACCAAATGTTTTTTCCGTTTATGTCATGCAGTTAGTGTACTGAATACAGATAATATTCTTTTCATGTGCATTCTTTTAGACTTTCAGCTACCCCAGCCTACTTAGTAGGAAGTGAACGATGATGCCTTATTCCTAACATACAGTTTCAAGATAATGCTGAAGATATTTTGGCCCTTGTAGGTTTGATGAGAACGGATAACACAAACCGATGAATGTCTCAATGCTGAAAAGAATTTTGACTTGGTTGACTGGGTTTGTTGTTAACCACTTTTGAGTTAATGTCCATTAGAGATGTGCACATCCAGATCATACCATAGTCTTAGTAAAGACTATAAGAGCTTTGTCGCAATCCTTTTCTCTTAAGAAGGTAGCAAAGCAAAACTGCAATTATCCTGCATTTTTATTTGTCCTTTACACTGAACACCTGGTGTATACCTTTAGGTTATCTCATAGCATTAAACTGACTTTGACAGCTGTAAGTCAATGCATGCTTACTCTTTTGCAGATGATTTGTTAGTACATGTTGTCAAGTCAGCGTAAATATATTCAACATTCTGGAAGCAATAAATGACTCTTGTAAGTTATGTGTGTGGAAAATTATCCTGGTTAAATTCCAACAATTTATATTAAAGTTTGGTTTTCCCAGTAGATTTATCGGAGATACACTCATTTTATTGAGATTCTATTAAGACTGGATACCTATAATATGTATTAATTTGGACTGTTGGATAAAGTAAGGTATGAATTCTATGCTCACCATTATTGAAGTAGTTAACCAAGATCAAAGTAAACCAATCACAACATGGAGAATCCAAAATATGATAAAGAATAAACAGGCATCTTTCATATAAAATAAATATTTAAAGAAAGAAGCAATGGAAATTTCCCAAATTTCAAGTATTCTTAAAATTCAAATGACCTATCCATATCTGTGATGCACAAGGTAAAATCCTCAATAAGCAGTTCAGTGTCTGAATGAGCTGGGAAAGGAGGGATGAGAATTAGCAGCTTATACCAGGTCACATATGGGAAGGAAGGGATAATGGTCCATTTGGCATCACCAGTCAGTGACGTTTTGCAAGTGATGAAGATACAGTCAGGGACTGGGGACATGGGTGTGACACTTCCCAGCCAGTGATGACAGCTCACTTTACATGTGTATGAAAATATGCATGCAAAGTTGGGCATATAGGAGGCCATCATGGTTGTACCCGTGTTCATGTCAGCTCATTAAGTCCTTCTTGGCCTGGATCAAAATGTTACTATCCTACCAATCACTGTACTCATTTAGCAAAGATCACCTGGTAATTATTTATTTAATTGTTTGCTTATTTATTTATTTTATGGTCTGGGATTGTCCAGCTGGGAAGTCGCATTTTTAAGAGTGCCCCAGGAAGGCTAACTGCAAAAGCTAAGTATGGTATTAACAATACATGAGAATTAAGACATTTATGCAACATGTTGGAGAACTATATATGCACAACAGTAAATAAAGAATATGACACATGCAGCATGTAGACATTTCAAAATGGTAACAAACCAGAATATGACATATATATCATCTGCAGGCATTTTGGTATGACAGGAAATATTACCTGCACAAGTTCTACATATACAATTACAACATAATCTGTGTGCAGGGAACTTTTAGGTTGTCACTCCTTTTCTTTTCATACATCTATCTTGTGGAAGTCACTTCCACAGGTCTACAACCAGCTTCAAAAAGGCCTTCTAAAGATCTTGTTATTATAAAAATTATTTAATCAACTTCTATTTTACATGCATTTCTTTAAGGTATTTAATTGTCTTTGTTTTTTTTACTACAAAAGTATCTAGGATTAGGTACTGTAATAAAAATAATTGACGGATTGACTGATCAATTGATCGGTTGGTTGACTGACTGATTCCTTGACTACTCAATCAATTGATTGATTGTTTTTCTGACTGATTAGTCTGCTTAACAGCATATTCCAGTGATCAGCTGTGATGTCCTTATATATAAGTAAAAAAGAAATGACCTACATAAATCTCCTTTCATTTTATCCATTTGACTCCCCCTGTTCTGCTCCAAACCTTTGCTTTGTCTGCCAGCACAGCACAGAAGGCTGAGGTTGTCAGCAGCTGTTGAGCTTCATCCTATAATCCTGACTCCCTCAATATCCACTAACATACTGTGTGACCCTAAACAAATTATTTAAGCAGACATACACTTTCACGTCACCAGTAAAAGGCACATTTGTTCATAAAAAAGCTCTTCCTTGTTTGTTTATTTAACTCTAGCAAATCACAGAGCAGCAAAACAGAAACATGGATGTTCATCGTGTTTCACTGTTGCAGTCATCACATTTGGGTTATCTGCTTGCAGCAGCCCTCAGTCAGCCTGATTATCAAAGTCTTGGGTCCTGCGTCGGTTGCTGTCTCATCTTCCATGACGTCAGGTAGTCAGGGGTATAAAGCATGCAGCCGATGCCATTACATCAGTCTTTCTTGCCGTGTAGTGCCCAAAGCAGAAGCAGTTCACAAGTGCAGGTCGGCCGACTCCTGAAATTTTTGTTTTCGAGTTTCAAATCCGAAGTCTTCAACTAAGCTAAGTACCCCATTGGGGATCCTTTTTCTTGCTCTAAACCAATGTCAGTAAAAGTTAACAATTGTATTTCTTCTGGAAAGCAAATAAGTCATAAAGATTTTCATTTGTACTGCATTCCTTGCATATGCCCATACCACGAAGTACCTCACTGTCGGTGTTGTGCCTTATTCAAACCTCGTACTATTCATCGTCAGTTCATTAACACATCTAAATATTTTGGTACTCGGTTCAATTATCCAGAAATGGCTTCAGTAAACCACCCGACTACCGACATTCCGAAAAAAAAGCAAAGATAAAGACAGAGACAGGCCACATAGGTACAAAGTTGCCGACGACGCTTCTCCTAAGCTAGTTGCCAGTTCGTTGGTACTCACTGAGGTGCTTTTGCAGCCCCTGATACCCACTACTTCAGATTCACAGGCCTCTACTGAGACCCATTCAGAGTCTGGTATGCCCAGAGCTGCTTCTTCGATTGTGGAACCCATGGATGTCTCTAACTTGTATGGGTCTGGAGTCGCTGTGCAGGCACCGGCTTCTGAGGGTGTATTCAGGCCTACTGACTTGCATATTAAACCACTGCCATCTTCTTCTTCAAAGCCTAAAACTCAATCCATGCCTAGAAAACCGACACCCAGACTGCATGGTCAGGCCCATATGCCTAAAAAACAAATGATAAGAATGGCCAAAGACCTTATTACTCTAATCAGGGGAAGCCACCCTTCCCCCTCTAAGAGACCTAAGACTGATTTTCCTTCTAAATCTTCTGATCAGGATTCTGAAATTTCTGTTTTCTCTGATGACCAGGATTTGCCCTTATCTACCTATGAGGATGCAGAGAACTCCATTCCCTCTGCTTCCCCTCCAGAGGATTTCTCTTTTGGTGAAACCTTGCATACTCTTAGGGAGCATTTTCACTGAGAAAGCCAGGATTACTCTGACTCCAAAAAGAGGCTTAGGGAATTCTTACTCCTACCTCAGCACAGGCCTTTAGCTATCCCTCCTGTACTGGACATTGTAGATGATGCCTTCTCAGAATCTAGCCTGGCTCCTGACTCTTACCTCCTGCTCTCAGAAAACCTGATAGGTATTACAGGGTTCCTGACTCTCACAAGTTCCTCTTTAAAAATCCTACTGCGGATCCTGAGACCATTTCACAGGGACCCAAGGGCATTAAGGCTACTACTGCCGAAAATCTTACCCCCACTGATAGAGATTCCAGGGCGCTGGATAGATGGGGTAAGAAGGTATACATTCTGCAACCTTGGCCATTAGGGCCTTAAACTGCCAGTTTCATATGTTAAAGTATAAGCAGCATATTATTGGATTGCTTAAAAAGAAAATTATGTTGATTCCTGACTGTGCTGAAAATAAAGATTTACAGGGTTTAATGCATTCTGCTGAACAAGTTGGAAAACATACTTTGCAATGTGGTTTTGATTCATTAGAGGCATCTTGCAGGGCTGCTGTCACTGGGTCTGTACTTAGAAGTTATGCTTGGCTTAAAGAGCAATCTTTGCCAGATCATGTTAAAGCTAAATTACTGGATGCTCCCTTAAACCAAGACCACCTGTTTGGCAACAAAGCAGAAGAAGTACTTAAAAAGATGGAGGAAAAAGCTAAATCTATGCAAACTGTTAAAGATTTCCAGCAAGTACAGCCTCCCAGATTTAGTAGGCATTGTACCTCTAAGAAGTGGTCCTTTCCTGCCTCTTCCAGGCCTTCTCAGTCCAAACCCAGAACCAGCAGAACACCCAGGCTTCAGTCCCAAGGGACTCACAGGACTAAGCAGTGGGGGGGATCCCACTTCCAAAGCAGGAAGTAGTAAGACTCCCCCATGGTAAACTGTCTCAATGACTTCACTTTAAATCTTCCAAGCCCTGCTCAGCTGTCTGTTCCTTTAGGGGGAAAGATTGCCCTGCATGCAAAAAATTAGGAACTCATTACCCAGGACAAATGGGTTTTAAATATAGTTTCCCAAGGATACAAATTTCACTTCCAGTCCTTACCAACCCCAAACAGTTGGCCAGACCTACCCCCAAATCAATGGGCAGAGGCTCAAAAGCAAATTCTCTCTCTTTTCAGCATCAGGGCTATTCAACCTGTCCCAGAAGAAGAATGGGGCAAGGTTTCTACTCAAGACTTTTCCTGGCACCCAGAAAAGACAATTCCTGGTGTCCTATCCTGGACCTGTCTATCCTAAACACATTTTTGGTAATCCCAAAATTCAAGATGCTAACTCTTCATAAGCTGCTTCCCATGCTAGGCAAAGATGCCTGGCTGGCAACACTGGATTTAAAGGAAACCTACCTGCACATCCCAATAACGGAATCTTGCAGAAGATACCTACGCTTCAGAGCAGGCTACATGAACTATCAGTTCTCTGCACTGACCTTTGACTTATCTACTGCACCCAGAGTATTCACAAAGTGCCTAGATCCATTCATTGCATTATGCAGGCAAAGAAATATTAAAATATACCCATACCTGGACAATTGTCTAATTCAGGCAGAAAGTCAGGACATACTATTAAATCATCTGGCATTTGTAAAGAAAGTGCTAACATCTCTGGGGTACACCATAAACGAAAAGAAATCACATCTTGTTCCCTGCCAACAAATTGTATCCCTGGGAGCAAGCCTGAATACAACTTCCCAGATGGCCTACCTCACGCCAGAGAAACAAGTTCATTTGACCGTCTGCTTCAAACTATTGGCCACAAAGACCCAGCTATCTGCAAGGAAAATACTGCAAGCCCTGGGGTTCATGGCCTCTTGCATTCTACTAATCCCATATGCAAGACTGCATATGAGGAAACTACAATGGTATCTAAAAAGCCTATGGTGTCATCATTCTCAGGATATAAAATCAATTATTCCTATCATACCTTGTCTACAGATAGAGTTCCTTTGGTGGGAAGAGGCCTGCCAGCAAAACAAGAGACTGCCATTCACTCTACCCACTGCAGCCCAAACCTTAACAACAGATGTATCAGATTATGCATGGGGGGCTCACTTGGCAGGGCAGTGCATTCAGGGCAAATGGAACCCAAATCAAATGCACCTGCATATCAATCATAAAGAAATGTTAGCTGTACAGAATGCTCTGACAGCCTTCAAAGACCACATTCTTCCAGGATAATTATTGGTAAAGACAGACAACACCACTGTTATGTGGTACATAAACAAGCAGGGGGAACCCACTCATACCCTCTCTGCAAACTAGCCATGGCTCTGTGGAACACAGCCTTGAGCTACCAAATGCACCTACATGCTCAATTCCTTCCAGGAAAGCTAAATACGCTGGCAGACGACCTAAGCAGAAATCTCATGAACCCACACGAGTGGAAACTGGAACCAAAGATATTCAACATGTTGAGAAACAAATGGGGGAGCCCAGAGATAGACCTGTTTGCCTCCCCCCAGAACTACCAATTGGACAAATTTTGCACAAGGACTCCCCATAAACAAGCTTAGAAAGTGGATGCCCTGTCTTTCACCTGGAAAAACCTATCAGTTTATGCCTTTCCACTTCAGCCTCTCCTCTCCAAGCTACTACTAAAGATCAAACAGGACAAAGGACAATACTGATTGCACCAGACTGGCCATGCCAACACTGGTACTCCCTCTTGCGCAGTGTGTTATTGCTGCCACCATGGCACCTGCCTCAGACCCCTGCCCTGCTGTCCCAGCAGGAAGGCCAGATTCTGCACCCACAGCTTCAAACCCTGAACCTGGCAGCCTGGCTAATTACCTGATCTTTCATTACCATCCCTCAGTAAGCAAGTGATGGATGTCATTCTGGAGGCAAGGAGGCCTAGTACTAGAAAATCCTATTCTGAAAATGGAAAAGATTCTGTTCCTGGAGCCAAACTCAGGGGATGGGCACAGCTGCACCCAGTTTACCCCATATTCTTCAATACTTAACTGAGATGCTTCACAAGGGCCTTTCCTTTTTCTCCATCAGAATTCATGCTTCAGCCATTTCAGCTCATTACAATAAAAAAACACCCCTCTTCTCTCATCCATTGCTGAAGCAATTCCTCAGAGGGACCAAAAACGTAAGACCACCCAGGAGAGCCCCTACTCCAGCCTGGGACCTTAACTTTGTATTGGAAAAGGTTACTCTACCTCACTTTGAGCCAGCTGCAAATGCAGAGTTGAAATTCCTTTTGGAAAACAGCCTTCCTTCTAGCCATTACTTCAGCAAGAAGGTTGTCTGAATTACAGGCCCTCATGGCAGTGGAGCCTTTCATTATATTTCATGATGACAGGGTGTCCCTCAGGACCAATCCCTCCTTCATGCCCAAGGTGGTATCCAGTGTGGCCCTTAATCAGTCCATTAATTTGCCAACCTTCTTTTCTAATCCACAGAACAAAGGGGATCACATACTGCACTCCTTGGACGTGCACAGACAGCTTAGATTTTACTTGGACAGGACTAAGCCTCTTAGGAAATCTGAACAGCTGCTGGTTGCATTTGCTGTCGGGCAAAGGGGAAGGCCATTTCAAAGCAAACCATTTCTAAGTGGATAGGCCATTGAATTCTTTTCTGCTATAAGCACCATGGAAAACCTATCCCACAGGGGATAAGACCACATTCAACTAGGGATGCATCTACGTCTACAGCCTTTCTCAGAGGTGTCCCTACCAGGGACATCCTAGAAGCTGCTACCTGGAGTTCTGTACATACCTTCACCAGGCATTACCACTTGCCAATTTTTTCTAAATCCAGAGCTGGCTTTGCCACTGCAGTCTTGCATGGCCTTATAGCTGGTCCTAATGCTATCTAATTACCTTCTCCCATCCTTAGCTTTGGGAATCTACCCAAATGTGACGACTGCAACAGTGAATACACTCGAACATCTACATTTATGGTAAGTGTACACAACTGTACTATTTACTTAACTACCCTGTTCTATCATTATCAGTTGAATAACATGCACTTTTTGAACTTCTTTCTGTTTTATGTGTGGGCTGTTTTATTTTCATTTAATTATTTCCAAGCATGGCCCTGGCAGCTATTGCATGGGTTAAAGGACTGAGCATGACAGACTAAAACACATCACTAAAGAATGTACTTTCTTAACAGCCTGCTGTTTAATGTTGCTCTCACTATGCAGACATTTTAGATCTGAAATCTTGTAACTGAGTTTCAAATGTGGTGCTGGTCAATATATTTCTGCAGATAACTAATAGTCATCTTGCAGGTACATTCTGCAGCTGTTTGGGGCCATAAAATGTAAGGTCCAACAGATCTTTGCCATATTGTTTCCAGACAGACCTTTCCCTATGACCACAAAATAACATAGCACCTATTTCTAAAACTGGGAAAGCATCTCAGTTTTCTTTTAAAGCACAAGGAAAGCCTTTACACCTCAGTAACCTTATGCACACAAATTTAAATAAATAAATGTAAGTGCTTATATACTGAGGGGAATTCATTTTATTAAATTTTAAACAATGCATTAGATCATCACAATTCATATAAAACATCTTAAATGTGTACAAAACCTTGCGGTCATTTTTTTTATTCATTTCTTGTTCCCGAGGGAGTGCTTTAATCACTTACTTAAATGCTGATAATATTTTTTCATTGCACTGGCCTTCTGTCTTTCTTACACTCCCAACCACATCACAGATTGGAAACACTAACCAAACTGCACGCTCAACAGCCAGTCACTTTCATCCTGTCCACAAAGTTTTATCTTTCACAGGCAGCTTCCTGTTACCCCACCACAGGACCACAGGCCGGCTGACATGAAGCTACTCTGCTGAACCAGACCCAGAAGGCATCACCAAGGGGTGCAGGGATAATGCACATCAGACAGTGATAGGTGAAAACAAACACATTGATAGTAAGTGACAGGCAAATGGAGTGACAATGCAGAGAAAGAGAGTGATAGAAACAGCACAGAGCAATGTGTTTTGTAATGAAATCTAGGAAAATACAGAGAGGGAAGGAGGAAAGACAGAAAAATGAAAACGGCATGCAAGGGGACAGAAAGAAGATATGGTTTATATGGTATTGATGAGAGAGAATAATACACTAGCTCATGTCTTTAATTCAGGCCTAAGCATAAATATGAATTAAAAGTTTACTCTCTGTATATGCAGCACCATTCACTTCCACCCCTTCCCTTCAGCTAGCTATTGTCAGGTCTTAATCAGGTATCAGCATAATATGTCTTGTGTAAACAACACTTTCTTCTCACTTGTGAATAATGGAAACATGGATCACCTGTGTTTGCTGATCAGCATACATACATATAATGTAAACAGGTTAAAATACATGTTGGGAATTTCAACATCAAATACTTGAACATAAAATTGCCTGACGTAAATCAGACGCACGTCCAGGACAGGAATTCAGTTAAGTTTACATCCTTGCTGCTAGCAATGACCTCAAGTGGATGCCACTGGAGGAGAGACTGCAATGGCAGCTATGCATTTGACAGTTATGACATGTATCCAGCACTGCCATCATCTATACCTCTGTATGCAGATCTTAGTGACATACTCACAACTGAATCTTTAAGTCTAAAATGCAGACTGGCACTGTGTATGTATGCTCTTCCCTAAGCAACACATACTTCTTTCATTACTTTACTCCTTTGACCATTATTTGCAGATCTTCCTCGCTGTAACATGATCCATCTTTCCTATTCATTAGTGCATGATATCTTAAAAATACAAAATTCAATAAGGTTTGGTAAAATGCAGAGTAATAAAAGGAAAGTAAATGAAAAGAAACACCTAAGATCCTGCTAGCTCACACATCAAATAGAAACACACACACACACACACACACACACACACACACACACACACACACACACACACACACACACACACACACGCACACACACACACACACACACACACACGTGCTATTTCAGAGAGAATATATTATTTAAACAGATTAGAATACATGACAGGTAATAAATAGTGACAGAAAAGAGAGAAATGGTGGCATTATTTTATAATGTATTTTTAAAAGGTCTGTGCAGCCTCAAACGTAGTATGTGTAAAGATCATGGGTTTGGATGAGGGGATGGTAGAGGTCCCCATGCAAAAGTGCTTATTCTGTTTTTTTTTTCTTTTAACTGCAATGCTTTATAGAGAGGTGTTTTAAACCAGAGATTTTATAAATATTCAGTGTTACAGTCTTTTATTTTATTTATATTTTTGATATTGATATTTTTGTCTTGACTTAGCTGTGATTATTCCTAGCAAATCCTGATTAACCACTACTCTAATCACTTACTATACATTCTGCATCCACAGGGATTCGCACTCCAAACAGACATATTGAGGGGTTTGAAATCATGGCCCTAACTACAAACACATAACTTCTGAGGTATGCACACCTCATAAACACAACCCAGTCTTCCTACAATGATCCCTTTGCCAGTACACAATACCCCTCTTTAGGTACTCGTACCCATGTCTCCCCACCACATCAGTGGCACTTATATCCAGAGTCCCTATCCCAGCATACACTGCCTGCTGACTCCTTCTCTGCCCCATGCTCCATCTGTCAGGCACTGCTAACCCCAACAAGCCTTCCCCAGTTTGACCTACATTCCCACTGCAATGTAGCACTCTCACTAAACACGGCTGTGGCTGTGCTGCTGTCATCTATGACAAACAGGTCTGCATTGTGCATTATAAACCATTGTGATTTGTGATACATGAACTACTTGTAATTATATGCCAACTTCTTATAGAAGGCAAGAGTTTCCATATATTTTCAACAGCTTGCCATTGAGGATTTTTGGAGTAATAGATTTCAAGGTACTCCAATGCCACTTATGACCATTCACACCTTGTCAGTACCCTCCTTCAGGTTGCAACTCCTTTCTCCTGGAGGGCCATACCAGCCAATCCCAGAGATAATTTGTGGTTATGTTTAACGGAAGATAGTGAATTACACTGCTTAAAATGAAGGTGAAGTTTACCTCTGAGGTGTGGGAGTGCTGGATTATAAACTTTTCCCTCCACCATATTTTTTTTCTACTGGTGTAGATTTTCCTCCCTGGTTCTAGTATTAGTAGAGATACTGGATTTGTGGAGATACAGGTGGTCAGGGCAATCAAGTCTCTAATGACATGGTAAACAAGATGAAGATCATCCTTCAGAAGTCTTTAAAACACCAAATAATAGGATGTACTTTCCACCATCCCTTGGTAGCTCAGGGGCTTTAAGCCTTGATCTTTTGATTGGGTAAATTGGTATTTTTCTAATTGTTTGACATACTTACTGAGACACATCTTGATAACTGCAATGATATACATTGAGTATGATGGAGTGATTACCTCTTCAGACCTTGATGATATTCCTTTGGCAATTAGCGGAGCTATATAAAAAGATTTCCTGGCAACTGTTAAGACATGATGGTAAAAGAAAGGGTGTCATCAGCCCAAGTGACTAGGTCTCTGACTACATTTTTATGTTACAGTGGTTTGCTATGTATTAAGCATGATGAGTGGAGGAGATTATCTGACATAACTGATGATAACAAAACCCCAGGCCTAAGCCTTTGCTCCTGCTCTGTAGCAAAACTATGGAACTCCCTTCTTTAACTATCAAACCTGCTACTAACCTGTACATCAAAACCTCTATAAAAGAATATTTCAACAAAGCTTGGATTTGCTCCTGTATGAGCCCAGGCTGAGGTAGTCTTATACCTTTTTCTAACTCTACTCTCTCTGTCCCTACTACTAACTTACCTTACCCTCCATTCCTCTACACATACTCCCCTGAGGTTACACTCATACCTTTTCCACATCTACGCCTACTATTCCCTCTATCACACCCTACCCTCCTCTACCCTTACTATCCTACACCTTCACCAGTATAATCTGTTGTAATATTTCATGACCCCTAGAAGATTAATAATCATTATGATAATCAACTATTATATAAATAACGCTGTATCTTCCTATTATCAAGCTTTCTATATAATTTACACTTGAACATGATGACTTTATTATGTCTGTTGAGTTTTTATTCTGACAAACTAATGTGTAGATTTTCAAATTTTGTGCTTGAATGTTATGACTTTATTCTGTTAAGTTCTCATTCTGACAAACTAATGTGCTGTTTTCATATTTGTGCTTGAATGTTATGACTTTATTTTGTCTGTCTAGGTTTTCATTCTGTTAACCATATGTATCTGGAGCTTTTCTCCCCAGGCTTCCACTGAAAATGGGTACTTCATGACGCACTCAGACCTTCCCAGTAAACAAATGACAAATAAATAAATAAATAATACTACACTTTTTAGCATTTAGTTTGAGCCCACTTTTATTATACCAACAGTTTACTAGGGAGAGTTAATTCTAGAGGGTTTGGATATCATAGGGTGACTTAATGACAACCCCTAGTTTGTAGTCATCTAAAAACTTTCTTAGTCAGAGATTTTGGCTGCCTGCCTGGAGATCTGAAAAGTAAATATCAAAAAGTAGAAGTCCCAGTTCCAAGTCCTGCTGGCCACTGCTGGTCACTTTCATACTTTCTGATGAAGCTCCTGCAACTCACACTGTGGGGTTTCTATATTTCATCCAATTTGCTGCCCTTCTTACTGCATATTGGTCAATTTAAAAACATTTAGCTTTTATATGATACCAGCATGAAAAATGATGCTGAATGCCATGACCACATCATGATAAACCTCATGGAATGCAAGGCCAGCATCTACAGCCTCCATAAGCCTTTCCAAGAAGTTTACCAGATTAATCAGACAGGATCTACCATTCCCAATGCCAAAATGTTGGAGTCAAGTCTGTCAAGATTTTAGATATGAGGTCTGTTGTAATATATTCCATGGCTTTGTCGATGAGGCTTGTAAGGTTGATAGGTCTGCAGTGACCTCGACTGATAGTAGGGCCACCCTTATGGAGGAAAATCACCACTCCAGTGCACCAGTCATCAGGGGCAAAACTAATAGTATTTAAACTTAGATGAAACCGTTTAAAGAGTGTGCTAATTATTAATTAAGTAACTAGGTAAATTGTCAGATTCCATGGAGGAAGTGTTTTGGTCTTGGTTAGAACTTTCTGTAAAAGATTTTTAGAAATAACGTAGAGAGTAAGGGATTCAGATATTTTGGGTTTTCAATAGAAATCTCAGTGTGAAATTGGCACTAAATATGTTTGCAAGGATATTGGCAAAGTCTATTGGGTCAACATAGGAGTCATCATTATGAGGAATATAGGTTATTGTTTTTAGTTTTCTAACATGTGCAAAATCTTACTATAACAGTAGATGTCCTTCTCTTCACTGTTATAGTATTCATAACTAATAGCCCAACATCCAGCCAGTATACCAGAGCTTTTAGTACTTACAGACTCTGTATGTCACACTTATGCTCCCTGTGTAAGGAGTAGGGAATAAAGGTGATGTACAGATGCACACACTCAGAACTAAAAAATCCCAGGAGGAACAGAATGCCCCTAGGTACAAGGAAGAATGTGTGCATTCAGAAGGAGAAAAGGGAGAAGAGTACCTCAGCCTAGGGGGCAAGAAAGAACATGCTAGAGCAGAAGGGGGAGGAGGGTGGAAGCAAATACTGCAACAGTGAGAAGGACATCTACTGTTACACTACGATTTTACACAACTGTACTATGTCCTTCCATATCACTGCTGCAGTATTCATAACTTAAGGGAGAGTACAAAAGCTCAAGAGGAAGCTTGTTAAGAGGACAGGAAAGAAAAGCTGTCCAGAGACTCATGCAGGATAGCCCTGCCACAGCCAGCTCTGGCCCTGGAAATAACACCAAACTTGTAATGCTTAGTGAACATATGAATAGATGGCCAAATAGTAGTCTCAAGGATGGAATTGGTATCCAGCCCCTTGATAAAAGCACCAGAGGAGGCAACAGCTCTAGTAGAATGAGCCTAAACTGATGAAGAAAGACATTTACCATGAAATGAATTAAAAAAAATGGCCTTAGAAATTCAGGAATAGATGGTTTACTTAGAAACAGCCAAACCCAATGCCATGGGATGAAAGGAAAGAAAAAAAAACTGTTCAGATTTGTGAATAAATTTAGTTTTATCCATATATCTGAGCTGTCTGTGCCAATCCAAGGTGTGAAGAACTTTCTCACTGTCAAACTGTGGAGAAAGAAAAAGGAAGGCATATGAAGAGACTGATTAAGGAATAACTCATTGACCACCTTGGGCATAAAAGAAGGGTTGATACAAACAGACACCTTGTCTCTGTGGAAAATTAAAAAAAGGAGGAACAGGTACAGCCATAAGAGCCTTAAGTCAGACATTCTCTTGGCTGAAGTGAGAGCCAAAAGAAGAACAGTCTTCCAAGTACAATGTTGTAAGGAAACTGAAGCACCAGGCTCAAAGAGAGCCCAAGCTAATTTTTGAAGAACAAAACTGAGGTCCCAGGAAGGCAGAATAAACTTTCTGTGAGGCCTAATATGAAGGATGTCTTTATGAAATTGCTTGACTTCAAATCTGGAGGTCAGAGGAGGAGTCAAGGGCAGACAAGCAGAAATTATGCATTTTAAATGAAGAATATGCTAACCAAGCATGAAACACATGACACAAATAAGAGAGAACCTGAGGAACATCCACAGATAGAGGATCTTGATGGCAAGAGAGGCACCAGACAGATAAATCTTTTTCATTTGGACAAATATGATTTTCTTCTAGTGGGCTTCCTCTCCTCCTGCAGGATTTTGGGGGAGTTCTGCCTGATCTTGTGCAAGATTCACAGTAAAAAGTAAAAAAAGGAAAGGGAAGGATGACATACAGAAAATCCCTTCCAAGGAAAAGATAGGGCATCCACTTTCCAAGCCAGAAGACTTGGAGCACTGGAACAGATTAGTGGAAGTTGTCTGTTCAGAGAGAAGGCAAAAAAATCTACCTAAGTAACACATCTCTGTGAAGCATCTATTCATAAGCTTGTGTGCTGGACCTGTTCAAAGAGTCTGCCAAAAGGGAATGTAAACAACCTGAAGAGCCACCTAATATTGGACAGCTAGATCCAAGACCCAAAGACGGTAGGACCTTGTATCCCCTTGCCTCTTGACAGACTATATCACTGTGGTATTATATGTACAAATTTTGAGGGACCTGGGATGAAACAGGGAATGAAAAGCTTGAAGAGCAAGAAACACAGTCCTTATATCCTTTATACTGATGTGGTCTGGCCTCTGATCTAGAGACCAGAGACTCTGAACCTTGAGACAGCCAAAGGAGGCCACCCATCCCCTGTCTGAGGCATGAGTTGGAACTGGAGCCTGGAAATGAAGCAGCAAGTTGAGAGAAAGTCAATGGATCCACCACTGAAGCTCAAGCTTGAGAGAAGGAAGGGGACTGGGAATTCCAGGGGGAGGCAATGTTGGAGCCACACTGACTTGAGGTACCACTGTAGTTTGTCACATGCAGCCTAACAAGTGGGACAATGGAAATGGTAGAAGCCATGAACCCAAGGACCCTGAGAAAGTCCTTGGCTGTAAATGAAGCCAGAGGAAGAAGATACTGGAAAAGACAGTAAGATACAGGTCCTTGGGAGCAGGCAGAGATGCCAGCATGGAGATGGTCTGGAGCCTGCAACCAAAGAAAGTATGATCCTGAGAAGGGGTCAGAGCTTATTTCTGTAAGTTTATGGTGTACCCCCAGATTCTGAAAAAGGGAAATAGTAAACTTGAGATCCTGAAGCAGAGCTTCAATGAGCAGATTGCCCAGATAATGAAAGATATGAACTCATCTCATCCTGCAAAAGGCAATGACAGGAGTGAGGCATTTGATGAAATCTCTTGGGGCAGTAGAGAGGTAAAAGGGCAAAACACAGAAATGAAAATGCAAGAAAGTAACGTAAACATTTCCTGAAAGGGAATGGATGGGGATATGATAATAAGCATCCTTGAGATCCAGGGAGACTAGAAAAGCCTGGGGTAGAAAAAGGGGAAATAAAGTCTGAAGAGACAACATTCAAAAGGGAAGAATCTTGAGAAAGGTGTTGAGTCAGGAAAGGTCCAGAACTGGTTTCCAAGTGCCCTCCTTTCTGGGAACCAAAAACATTCTGGAACAAAACCCCTCCCTACCTGAGCAGGGGACACAGCTTGACTGGTGTTCTGGATCAAAAGAAAATGGAGCATCGCTGGGAACAGGGGAAGTTGTTCCCAAGGAGGTTGAGAGATGTCCAAAAATGGAGGAAGGGGGTTCCAAGCCATGAAATATCCCTGGTGGATAATGGACAGAACCCAATAATTTGTTGTGATTTTTAACCAATTTGGAAGAGACAGGGAAAGATGGAGGGTTAAGGGAAGCAAAATGTCAAATGGAACCCAACATATCCTAAAACGTAGGTTTCTGGGAAGGAGAGGTTTGAGTAAACTTAGCAGAGGCACATGTCTAGAACCCTTTTTTCCTTTGGGTGAAAGATGAGACTGCCTATGAACAAAAGCAGATTTGGAGGGATAATTCCTCTGAAACCTAGAAATAGGAGAAAAAGAAATATGTTTCAACTCCTGCAAGGCTTTACCTTTATCCTGGAGAGATTTAAAAAGCTCCACAACAGCAGCAGTACAAAAAGGATTTTTATTATCCAAAGGAGCATTCAATAGTTTGGCCTTAATATCATCAGGCAAAGACTGAAGAGAAGCCTAGAGTAACACATCATAAAAGAACAAAATGCAACAGCTCAGGAGGAAGCATCAGCTGTATTGTAGTTGCACTTAATTGAGTAATGGGCAACTTTTGAGGTAGAGCCCAACAGAGAAAGGGCAGAAACCTTCCCCTCAGAGTCAGGAAGGTCAAAAACTACTTGAAAACCCTGAGAAAGGAGGGCCAAAACATACCTGGTCATATGAGTCTGGTAGTTAATGGCCCAAAAAGTCAAACTGACAGTAGTATAAACCTTTTTTCCCATCCTCTCCATTGCCCTACCACCCTTATTTGAAGGAAGCAGCTTGGAAGAGGGCAACAGTTTGGAGGGCTCGTCAGAAGAGACAGACACTACAAAAAGCAGATGGGCATTTATAAATAAATTTACATTCATGTGGCACCTTGTAAAATCTGTTACATTTCTTGGGAGCAAGGGGTTGAGAATCAGGGGCTATAGAAGCTGGTAAAAAGGTATCCAGAAGAGTAGTCAGAACTGGGGCAACAGGTGGGGGAGCCAAGATGGCCAACTGAGGGCAGTGAAATTTGAGAGCTCCATAAACTAGTATAATAATATAGGAACATTTTATTATTTTAAAGTTTAAAACGTCAGTAATCTATAGATAAACTACTAAACTACATAAATATCAATTTTGGTGGAGATATACAAAAATGTCCTGTCATGTAACTTGGAGATAGACTGAGTCACTGAATATGAACAACTCAAGGAATTCTCATCCAGATGTTGCTTTGAAAAAGAACTGCAATTGATGACAGGAACTATCTTTGAATATGGATGGCTTTAAAAATGACTTAGAAAACCTTAAATTAAATTCTCAAGAACAGACTGATACTCTTAAGGAACTATTACAGCAACACCATACAAAAATAACAAATATAGAGACTTCTCTAAATGGCATTGAAGAGACTCAAAAAGGAAGAATTCCAAAAAGAATTTCTGCTTAAACAGAATACATATCTGCTTAACAAAATAGTTGACTTAGAAAACAGGCAAAGGAGAAACAACATAAGGATCTTTGGTCTGCCTGAAAAAACTTAAGGAGAAGACATTATTTCATTCTTAACAACTTGGATTCCTGAATTTTTAGACTTGAAAGAGGGACTTTCATTTGGAACTGAAAGGGCGCATAGAGCACTGAGGAAACCTGCTCCTAACTCAACAAATATTCCACCTAGATCCATAGTTTTAAAATTTATTTCATTTCTGGATAAGGAACTAATATTAAAATCTGCGTGGAGAAAATCACCCTTAAAATACAATCAAAGCCTGATAAGGTTTGACAATGATTATTCTTCCAGAATACTAGAACAAAGGAAAAAAGTCTGGCCAATAATGAAACTGTTGAAACAAAACAACATTAAAGCACAGCTGGCCTTTCCAGCCAAGATAAAAATACTTTTTGTCAATGAGATGAGAACCTTTAATGACTTAGAAGAAGCTACTATATTCATCAAAAACAACAACATAGTGTCTATCGCAGAAGAAATGGAATAGATGCCCCCTACTCTTAAAAGAATAAAAGAAACAAATCATTGGACTGATGCTAGAAAGAAGAAACAAAAAACTGATTCCATGATAGCTGACCCAAAAAAGTAACTCTTACAACCACATCTCTCAAAGTATCAACTGATATGGTACATCACTTGTCATCTGTTTTTATTTAAAAAAAGGAGGGTTTCTTTTATCTGAAAAACAGTAATGATTTATTCAGAATGTTCAAAGATTCCAGTAATTATTCACAAAGGTAGGTCAAGATGGGTTACTATTTACATTATATATAAACCAAACAAAGCAAAATATAATATAAACATTTTGTGTCTTTCGGCTTTTCCCGGTTCGGGGTCGCCACAGCGGAACTCTGGTCCGCCAATGATTGGTAGTTGATTTTTACGTGCCGAGTTACCAGCTCTGATGCACAACCTTCAATGAAGGTACGCCCATTCATGCATGTCTCCACGCAGAAGATGCTCTAGCTGAGAATTGAACTGGACAGCGTCTTACTGTGAGGCGACAACGCTACCGCAGCACCACCACCATAGAAGTTTCTATTCCCCTACTTGAATTCAATGAATACTTATCTTGTTCATTTTTAAGTGTTTTTACTTATAATAATTTAAATAATTAACTAATTCATGGTGTGCCTTTATGCAGCCATGTCTGGCAGCTAGTACAAATAACATTATTATTCTGTCTAAACATAGTTAATATCAATTATGGCAGGTATCATAGCTTTGAGTGCTGTTTGATTAAACCTGATATGGTGTGTGTGGATGCAGCTGTGTCTGGCAGCTGTTGTATGTTGCCGTTTTCATCTCCAGGAAGCTGTGGGTTGCAGCTTGTGATTGAGGTTTACAGATGCTTGTGTATTAGGAAGAGACATTTGGTGTTTATTCTGGATCCAGGGGAAGGGGGTGGATAAAACTGTGATTTGGGATATTTTGGCAGAGAATAGTTTGTTTGTACATCTGCTAAGTGGGAGGTGGGAAGGCTGGAAGAATGTGTTATCTCTTGTTTTGGTGGCTTGTTGGGAGTTTTTTTTTTTATCTGTTTGCTCTCCATTCTTTTTCTGGCTGCTGCTTCACTGAAAGGGAAGGAATTTAGGCTTGAAGGTGCAGTGAAGTGAAGCTTTGCTTCAGGTGCATCGCAAGCCTCTGGTATGCAACACACAGACACACTAACAGAAACAGACACTCCCAGGTTGCTATGGTAACGAAGACAGAGTGACGATAATGTTTAATGGCTCTGAGGAGCCTCTGAGATGATTCTTGGAAATGTTTTTGGTTTAAAAAAAATATATAATAAAAGGACTGTTTTAAACCATGTGTACACATATTGATGGTCTCCCAACACTTTGTTTAGCTCATTAAGTTGATTCTTGATAAAAAAAAAATAATAATAAGCACAATTTTATTTTTAAAATGTATTTTGGTCCAAACACATTAAGGACTTACATAAGAGTGGAAGTCTGAGTTATTGTGAAACACTAAGAGCACTTGGTCCTTTGTAGCACCCTTTGCAGTGGTCTGGGAGGTGAGTTTGCTAGGTCGTGTTAGGCATTGGTGATAGCTGATTCTAGGGGTGGTTGGGGTTGCTAGGAAGTGCTAGAGAGTCATCAGATTTCCTTTATGGAAATATCTGTGGTAATGGAATGTGTGTTGAGTGGTTCACTGGCAGAGTGGCCACTGCATGGAACAGGCTGGTAAAATGGAACAGGACAAATATTCATTTGGATATTTTAAGAATAGCCTGGAAACACATCACATGAACTAGTGAATGGTATTCTGGCAAAACTGGATGAGTATTGTTGCCCATTCTTGAAGTACTGATATGTGTGTATGTAAGGATGGAAATATACTTATAACAATTAAGAAACTAAAAGGGTCTCATAATTTAAAGTCTATGGACTGTATAAACATGCTTGAAAGGAGCTAATAATACGAATAAGCATTGCAGCTTGTAGTCTCTCAAATAACTAAGCAACAGCCAAAAAACACACACACACACACACACACACACACACACACACACACACACACTAGTTATGTAATGTATGATTTTAGTAAATCTAGACATAAAATATGAAGCAGTCTGCTGAATTTAGATATTAACAACAGTATTTAATAACATGGGCTTGTGTATAATAACACTACTGTCTTAACGTGTCATAAATAACATACCCTACATTGAACATCAATGGGAAGCATGATGATTTTCGTATTTAAGTAAATATGCATAACAAGTCATGTAATTCCTTTAACTTGAATTGTAGTTTTTGTAACCCATCTTGACCATATATAATACTTAAATGGTTACCAAAGTAACTAATGTTTATACAAGACATCAAACTGACAAAGTTCTTCAAGAGAAACAATAGAAGCCTGAACTTGAAATGTCACAGAATGTAACAATCATATTCTGAACAAATAATATTAAATTAAATATACACTGTTTAATAACATGGGCTTGTGTATAATAACACTACTGTTTCAACTTGTCATAAATGACATACACTGTACTGAACATCAAGGGGAAGCATGATGATTTTCTCATATAAGTAAATGTGCATAACAAGTCATATAATTGCTTTAACTTGAATTGTGGTTTTGTAACCTATCTTGACCATACATAGTACTTAAGCTGTTACCAAGGTAACTAATGTTTTATACATGACATCAAACTGACAAAGTTGTTCAAGGGAAACAATAGAAGCCTGAACTAGGAATGTCACAGAAGGTAACAATCACATTCTGAACAAATAGTATTAAATTGATAATAATCACTCAGTTTAACATTTGCTGATTATACAAAATAGAATGTTGCCATTTAAATCTAAAAACTTTCAGTATATGCCATAAAATGGCAATTTATGAATATGGAAAGGGAACTTGTAATCATTAATCACAATACGTGAGCTTGTTTTTAACCTATAATTTCACTCTTTTTATAATAAGAAATGACAGATATGAAAATCTTTATGTGTAGGAAATGGGGGAAAGAGGGATGCACTGATAATTAAAATGCACTAACTTTGATCAAAGTTCACATAAAACAAACTTGATGCTTTAAGTAAGTTAACAATAAACAAAGTGACTACTTGAATGCTGGCAAAGAATGAAATATAATGTCTGATATATCCAGTAAAATACATTGTATTATAAACATTAGATATAAATATTATTACCATCTATTTATATTAAGTAATAAGTTTTGAAAGAATTCATCAATAACAGTGAATATGTTAAATAACTGTGTGGTATAATCTTTTACTGAGGATTTGTATATGATGCATCCTACTTTACTATGATTGAATTGCTTGTCATCTATCTTTCATAAAAAGTCTTTCAGCTTTTACAAGTCAGGGGTCACCACAGTGGAACTCCAGTCTGCTAATGATTGGCAGTGAATTTTTACTGTGCCAGCCCGACACCCAACCTTCAAAGAAGGCACACCCATTCACGCATACACCTACCTGCATGTCTTTACATGTCATTCAATCATGGGGAGGACATGCAGACTCCACACAGAAGGCGCTCCAGCCGAGAATCAAATGGGAGAGCCTCTTGCTGTGAGGCGGCCACTCTAACCGCTGAACCACTGCGGCCCTTACCTATCTTTCATGTAAATATTAATTGCTTATACAATAAGTAGACATTTATATTGTATTAGAGTTCTGTCTAATCTACAATAGTACTATATCTGTTCAAAATGATATAAATATTGCTTATTCCTATTACAAATATTCTCCATATGATAATTCAATTTATGGAGCTCAGATGTTCTGGATTATTAAGGTATGTGTGATAATATGATGGATTTAGGTTTATCCATCAGATTAGGAATGATTTTCATTCCATGCCTAATGAGGATCTTAGTTTTGTTAACATTTATTAATTTAAATTTATTTTACAAAAACATTTTTACTATGTCTGACCAAAACATTACTTTATTGTTAAGCACTCAAAGTATAAAACTCATAATTTCATTTAAACGCTCAAACATATACTTTATAGTTATCAAAGGAAAATGTTTAATAGTCACAATAAAACAAAAAATACATAGTCTAAATAACCTAAGATGGTTTTAACTTTATTATCTTTAAATGTCAATGGCTTAAACAATCCTAGCAAGAGATCAAATCTACTGAAATATTTAAAATTGAACAAAGCACAAATTGTCTTTCTTCAAGAAACTCATTTCAAACAAATGACAACTACAAATGGAATCCTAAGGAATATATGATATTGGCGCAATCCACTTATAAGACAAAGGCAAAAGGGGTAACAATTTTATGGAAAACAAATGTCATTAACCCATAAATCATTTATAAGTATGAAGATAAAGAAGGCCTTATGATAGTAATAGTTAAATATAATAACAGAATACAGATCCTAGCCAATCTATACTGGTTCCCAAGCATTGGAGCAGGAACTGTTAAAAACACTTGGATTTCATTTCCAATAATTATAAATGCAACTTAATATTAGGAGAAGATTTTAACTGTATATCTGATATTTCTGAAACTACAAATAAAAGATAGCCGCATACATCTGCTGTAGCAAAAGCTTTAAACATATGGGTAGAATCATTTCAGCGTGTAGATACTTTCAAATTTAAAGAAGATAAATCTTTGTTGTTTTCCCATCAAGATCACAGATTTGGTACCAAACTAGAATAGATAAAATATTTGTTGCCCATGACTTACACTCTAAAATCATTAATTTCTCAATCACCCCTTGCCCCTTTTCAGACCACAATTTAGTGATACTAAAACTTCAAAATGGGTACAAATCATTAATCTTTAACTCCAGAATCCCAGCATAAATAACTAAAATTAAAGAGTTCAAATCCTGGTTATTATCTGAATTACAGTTCTTCTTAGATATTAATTACACCACAGAGATAAATAAAATAATGATATAAGACTCATTAAAAGCTTACATATATGGTAAAACCCTAACTTTGTGCAAACAAAATCAGAAAATGGGATTCTGAATTATTAGATCTACAATCCAAACTTTTGTCAGTAAAAGCTGAAAAATAACATTTGGGGATGAAAAAGAAAGTAGAAGTATTAAACAATAAATACAACAAAATTCTAACACATAAAACTAGTTTAGCTGTAGAAAAACTAAAAATGAATACCTTGGCCACTTCTCCCAAATATGTACATAATTTATCCACATGAATCAAAATACAGTCAAAAGCTAATAACATTAAAAGTATCTTCCATGAAAAGAAAGGGGAAAAATGTCTCGGATATAGGTGACATTCTTGATGCCTAGAGAAATCACTATATGGAACATTTCCAAAAAGAAAATATCCATATTGATTAATTAAATCTAGATGAAAAATGGTCTAATATAAAAAAATACCAGAAAAATTAAAACTAGATCTGCAAGCACCCATATCCTACAAAGAAATTACAGATACAATAAAAGAGGGTAAAAATAATAAAGCTCCAGGTATAGAGGGCATAATTATGGAAATATATTAACTTTTTCCTTCAAAGATACTATCCCTCTTCCATAAAACTCTATTAGAAATTCAGTCACAAGCTTTAATACCGCCCTTGTGGAGATATTCCTTAATCACACCAATCCTAAAGGAAAACAAATCTCCAAACCTCTGGACCTCATATAGACCTATATAATTATTAAATAATGACTATAAGATATGTATGACAATATTAACTAACAGAATGAAAATACCACTATCCAAAACAATAAATAATGATTAGACTGGATTTATATATCATAGACACACACATGACAATATTAAAAGAATAATTTCTCTTATAGATTATGTTAATAAAGAAAATAAAGAAGCACTAATAATTGGCTTAGATATAGAGAAAGCCTTTGATTCCCTAAATTGGAACTATTTATTGAAAATCCTAATGCTATTTGAATTTCCTGCATCCTTTGTTCATCTCCTAAAGAATATATATATATATATATATATATATATATATATATATATATATATATATATATATATATACAAATAATTTAACGTATGTCAAGTTAGGTCCCTTTACCTCTGAATCTATACATTTAACAAAAGGCACTAAACAAGGATGTGCCATGTCACCGATTCTATTTGCTCTGGCTATTGAAATATTGGCAGATTCAATTCATAGCAATATAAAAATCAAAGGAATAGATGTTTATGAGCAATACAATTCTAAAGTAATGCTATTTGCTGATGATATATTACTAACATTATTTAATACAAAATAGACATTAGAAGAATTAGATATATTAATTAACAAATTTCACATGACTTCAGGACTCCATTTCAATAAATCAAAATCTAAATTTTTATTTTTAAATAAAAAAAGAACTGCTGACTAAGGGGGATCACATCATAGGGAAACAAGAATCTGCCTTAAAATATCTAGGAATTGAGTTATGCAAGGATAATAATGAATTAGTCTCAAAAAACTACAATAATATCATCAATACAATTAAAATCTCTGTGGAAAATGGAACAAAATAATATTAACATTTGAAAATAGACTACAGTTTATAAAAATGGTTTTACTGGCCAAGATCCTATATATACCCTTGGCAATACAACTGTTACCAGAAAGGAATATACTTAAAGAAATAAATGCATGCCTAATAAAAATGTTTATAGTTTCCCAAAAGAAACAGAATAGCTTTAATACATCATACCAGACCATGGAAACAGGGAGGATTAAACTTTCCTGATATAGAAACATGTATAAAAGCATCAATATCTAAAACAATCACAGACTGGATAAGTCCAAATTACTCTGCAAACTGGAAATAATTACTAACTGTAATATCAATAAATGAATTTGATTTACAAAAAAAAAATTCAAATAACAGATAAAAACAATTTGCAATGGCACATATTATGTATTAGTATGCAATATAACATAACTAAACCCACTAAAACTCATATGATTAATTATTACATTGACTCATTTTGGAAAATTATTAATGCAAATACAGATTTAAAAATCTGGTTTAATCTTTTAACACCATTTATAGTCACAAACAATTTTCCACATAAAATATACAGAGAAATTATGAATTCTTGGGAACAGAAAGGATTTGTTTGCTGGCTCCAATGTATCAAAGAACTAAAAGTTTTAGATATGCAGGTAATAAAAACAACATACAAAATTCTACAACAGGACTGGCTAACTTACAGAGTATTCTGTCATATTCACAAGATTTAAGTAGAATAATTAACAATTCTTCATTTAAAGAAATACCTACATTCACAAAATACATATATGAAATCATATATAATGATTTTGACATGGGAAACAGTATTTCAAAAGTTTGCAAAATATTGATAAACTTTAAAACAACACCAAAAACTTCATATTGGAAATATATAACAAAATGACACTCAATGCAGTTAACTGAATATATTAAAACAAATATCTTATTATTGATAAAATATCTATCCTTTATACAATACTAGAATGTTTTTTTAATTGGAAATGCTTGCACAGAGCATTCTTAACCGCATATAGAATCAGTAAAATTACTTCTTCCATAAAAGCAATATGCTGGAGATGTGAGCAAGTACACAATGCAGACTGAAACCACATTTTCTTTGATTGTGTTAAAATTAAGCCATTTTGGAATGGTATTAATAACTTTCTACAAACTTTAATGAATCATTTTATTTAACTACAGCTCTTTTATTATTAAATGTGAACAAAGGTCCTCATTTGAATAGGTCAAACATGTATCCAGTATGGACTATACTTCCAATTTCAAGGAAGTGTATAACAAGAAGATGGAATACAAACACAACACCAACTTTGGAAGACTTCTACAGCCTACTGAAGACCAAATCATTAATGGAAATTAAAATTAAAAACTAAGAATTTATCCAAAGCCATTTATCAACAACCCTTGGGGAAAAGTCTTATCGTTGATTGGAACTATACAATAATTGATCAGACACTCTGATAATGGATTGGACATACTTATAAAGTAACTGTATACATTAATATCTGTTATAGTGTCAGGCTAATGTAAATAGTGTACATAGTCATTTAAGATGTTATGTATAAATACTAAGGAATTCATTCAAATGTATTTGAAAAATAAAAAAAAAATTGAGAAAGAAAAAAAAAAGAACTAGGGAAACAGCAGAAGACTTAGGAGACTCCATCTGGAGGAGCTCATGATACCTTGTCTGGATATCAGAGACTTGAGAATGATCCCACTTTAAGAATACCATCATACGGGTAACAGTTTCCCCAATGGACAGTTTCTCTAAAGGGGAATCTGGAATAATAGTATCTTCTTCCTCTGAACCATAGTCCAAGAGGGAAGGGATTTGAGAAGAGTAAGCCAGGGTTTCTCCCCCAAATCTTGATCCTCATCTGTGGAGTTCAGTTCCCTGGGTCTTTTAGGACACCCCTTGATGGAGCTTTTAAGCAATTAAAGAACCCCTGAATAAAATCCTGCCACATTGGAGAACCCTAACTACAGGAGAAATATGTTTAGTTTTCTGTTTCTTTTTCCTGTGGGATGTCCACGTGAAACACCCTGGGAGGGTCAGACCCTTGACAGCACTCAATAAGCATAGCAGGGATCTCCTCCCTCACTATGATCTGTGGAATCCCCCTTGGTCCCTTAAATATAATCAGCCAAAGTTCCCCCTCAATGTCTAGAGCAGGCATTTGTAAAGCCTCCAGGATGTCTGAGAAGTCAGATCCTTCCTGTCCTCTGATGGAGTCATGGCAGAGGAATCCAAAGCAGCCACCAGATGATCCTCTGGGCTTTTTCTAGCCTCACGAGCGATGTCTGGGGAAGAGGTGGACAACAGCTGCATCAGACCTATGTTTTTTGGTCTTTTTCTACATCAACAGCTGACTCTCGGGATGAGAAGACACCACCACAGCACCTTCAGCCAACAGCTCTAGTGTGCCTGTTAAAATGTAAAGTCTCTTAATTGTATCTTTTTAAATAAATAAATATGGGGAGATGAAACAATTATGTAAGGTCTGGTAGACAAAAGCATAGCAGATAGAACACTATGCATGGCCTTAAGGAGCACCCAAACAGAAGAGACACTTGCTGTGATGGCTTTTATGGGAAATCTGTCTCCCACGTTGACATTTTCCCTTTCTGAATGACATGAACCCAACCAGCACTAAATAAAAAAGAAAGATAAGGGAAACTTCAATAGGGCACTTATCTGAAATGCAACTTGGTAACTCTCACAGCAGAAAGGTACTCAGACCTATGTTCAGTGATGGCATTTGGACTTCACAGCAAAGAAGTTCTGAGTGTACACATCCATACTTCACCATTATGCCCTACATCTTGTGTGGGGAGCGTACATGTGACATACGGTACCTGGAAGTACTAAATGCTTTGGTATCCTGTCTGGATGTTGGGCTATCCTTGGCAGAGATCCCTTCAGTTTTCAGGACTGTAACATTGATATGAAAGGATATGTATATATAATTAGGGTCTATATTATATCAGTGAATGCTTGAAATTGCGAATACTGTATAATCGACCCAAACACTTCGAAAATCCAAAATGCCGAACACACAGATCAGCAAATCACTGATTCGTAACAAAAAACACAAACACAAAATAAAGTGAGGGGCTTCACCCCCCCACCCCCCTACTTAAATATACCAACTCTGAGATTGCACCACAGTGGAGGAAATGGCAAAGTCCCAAAAACGGCCCAGTGATTTTTTTCCCTTGGAAAAAAATCACTGTTCCATGCTTTCAGAACTTCACCATTTTGGGTAAACATGTACGATTAAACAGCGTTCGTAACTTTATGCATTCACTTACATAATAGGAACCCTATAATTATTTTCAGAGATCAGCCTAAGTTCCTGGGTACTTTTACTGGACATGACAGTGTTCTTCAGTTTTTTTTTTTGTTTTTTTTTTGTAATGCTTTTCATATTATCCTTGAAAAGAGGGGATTGGAGATTTAGATCTACTGAATAATTTTGTACCACCAGGGTGGTTTGTATTTGAATTTCCTATGCTGGCCTTTCTGAAAAAACAAAATTCAATTTAACAGCAATATAAGGGTGGCGCAGTGGCACACCAGATAGTGTTGTCACCTCACAGCAAGAGATTACCCGGTTCAATTCTCGGCTGATGTGCCTTCTGTCCGGAGACTCTATGTCTTCCCTCTGTTCATGTCAGATTCCTCCTCATGCTCCAGTTTCCTTCCACATTTTAAAGACATACAGTAGTTAGAATGTACACTGTAAATTGGCAATAGGTGTGAGCACGTGGTGGAGAACAACAATATCAGTGCTAGCCACCCAGTAGTGTGAACCTTGGCTGTAGATGATTGTCACTGTTGAAGTGACACCCTGACCCCATGTGCAAAAAAGAGTAAAAGTGGTTGTGGAGGATGAATGAATAAAACCATGAACTGAGATATGCCTTTATAAACTGAAAGAGCAGCACATCTCATTAAACAAAATAAATATTTTTACACTTTGACATACATGGTATACTTCTGGCTTTGTTCATGTCTTGACCAAAGAAGATAACCAGAGTTATTAAAAATTGAAATATCTAGATGGCCAATGCCTTAAAGAAAGGTAGCAGAAGATGTTCATGGTGAAATTAATGGTACAAAATGTATAGCTATTTAAGTTAAGTGTATATAGTTCATTGACTAGTCAAGTGTTAAATATGCTTACAAGAATTTCATCTCAAAGTTAAAAAATCTCATATAAAGTGATACATGCACTATAAAAAACAGCAAGTGAAAGCTAGACCTTAACTGCTGCCCACAACGGCTATGTAATTAAAATTGTAATTTAATTACCTAGCAACCATTTGGGCCAATAACTGAATGGTTAAGTGCTAGCACATATGTGAAGTCAATAAATGAATGGTTAAGTCCTGGCACTTATCTTTTAATCCTTAAGTAGTTCCTAGAGTACAGTGTTACACTCTGATACAGGGAAATAGTTCAATTTGTTAGGAATCCATTTTATATATTAAACACATGATTTTGATACTACATTTGAATGCAGTATAAAATAATATATTTCATCAGTGTTCTGAGTCATATGCGTGAGATGGGTAAAATGTTTTCATACTTCTCAACTATCTCTGAATTTGTAAAACATCCCAGATTTTACCTTACATTTATGTATTATCCCTTGTTAAATTTTTGATTTTCTGGTAATTCACTGAGGATTGTAGTCATTCAGTAATTCCAGACAGAGTTTTATACTTTTATTGCTTAGAAATTGCATATTTATGCAAAACTTTCACTTTTAGGTTAATTAGAGAAGAAATATTTAAAAATTCTTCCTAATGTAAAACTTTTGCCCAACCATTCATTTTGGCTTTGTCTAGAATTCTTGAGCAAAGAAACTGAGAGATATGATACAAACTAGTCAACTTGGAAATTGTTACTAAGTTTGTTTTAGAAGATTTTCACAGGAATTGTGGGGAAGCACACCAGAAAAAAATGAAGAGAAAAACAAAGAAAATGAAGAGAGCAGGTTAAAGGAAGACGGGAGGAAATGAGATAGGAATGTGAATAATGATTAAAGTAAAGTAACAGATGTGTTACACACACACACACACACACACACACACACACACACACACACACACACACACACACACACACACACACACACACACACACACACACACACACACACACACACACACACACACACACACACACACACATACACACACACACACACACACACACACACACACACACACACACACACACACACACACACACACACAGACACACACACACACACACACACACACACACACACACACACACACACACACACACACACACACACACACACACACACACACACACACACAGACACACACACACACACACACACACACACACACACACACACACACAGACACACACACACAGACACACAGACACACACACACACACACACACACACACACACACACACACACACACAGACACACACAGACACACACACACACACACACACACACACACAGACACACACACACATACAGACACACACACACACACACACACATACACACACAGACACACACAGACACACACAGACACACACACACACACACACATACATACACAGACACACACACACACACACACACACATGTACACACACAAAGAGAGGGAGAAGTCGAAGGTCTAAGTGGCCTGACTTACTAAAGAAGCAATTAAATTGTTACAGGTAATTTTAAAATATTAGATTATGCCAGATTTGCATTGGCAAGAGACTATTTAAAAATCTTCGTTTTTGAAATGTTGCAAATATTATACTTGTTGTTATGCATTCATTCCATAAATCCTAATTTTATAGGTAATGCCTAGGGACACCGGTTTTCATCTTTTCCAGGAAAATACTGGTAAATCCCATTTATCAATTGTCTGAGAATTGAAAATTAATGGTATTTTCATAGAATTTGGCAATGTAGACCAGAGAACCAGTTCATTACAAGATGTATTTCTGATCATATTTATTATTTATTGTGTATTATCCCCCAGAAGAGGGCAGATTTATAGTTTATATCATCACTCCTTGGGAGCATAAATTTATGCATAAGCAAATGTAAGTGCTACAGTTTTGGACCATTTGCTATAATTTTTGATTGCCCCCTGCTACAATTTTGAAAGCTGAGATGTCTATGTAAAGGGCAACAACCTTCTGCTCTTTCCCTTTCCATGATTCAGTAGGAAGGCATTGAACAAATAACCCAGGAATGTTAGACAGTATAGCAGAGTGCTGCAGATTGCCATAGAGGGTCGCAATAATGTGAGATCAGTATTTATTTTTTCTGTAAGGCAACCCGATATAACATTGATAATTGTATTGTATAGGGAAGCTGCAGGCTAGATGTCGATGAAAGCAGTGTGTCATTTGCTCAATTTAAAAGTTAGCACTGCTTTCTGGCCTGCTAGGGCATAAAACAAAGTTGAAACTATCACTGATTTTGTTTCTGATTTTGCCTCATGTTTTGGCCTCTGTTTCCACAGACTTTTTCATTTTTCTGTCAAATGGTTGTGGATTGTAGTCATTTAATGGGGGTGGGAGTGTGTATGAAAGCAGCATAATCTGATGATTGTGTGAAGCAAATATGAAACTGTCTTTAAAGTCACATACTTTCCCTTACATTGTTGGTGTCTGCCTCATAAAATAAGTGGTTTTACAGCAAATCACTCAAGATTATAATCACTAAATGGGCTTTATTGAAATGTTGGCATTTGAAATGCCGAGTGCTGCTGACCCAGAAAAAAAGGATGACAACACAGGAGAAGAGCAAATCTCAAAAATCAGTCTTCTCCTTAAAACCTTTTTCTGCAGAGGGGCAAGCCCCCATGCAGCCCCCCATTTGAGGGCAAGATCCCCACACCCCCTAACTTATATATACCAACTCTGAGACCACCATACCTCAGAGAAAAGGGAATATTCTGTGAAATGTCGTTTCAGACTTGGTAGAAGTCCATTCTTTTGGCCATGCAGCCTCTGTATTTCAGACTTCAGGACTCACTCTAGGGGGTCTCAACATTTCAAATGGTTACTAAGTGGAGGGGGGCTTTGGGTGAAAACAAATGCCATTCTTGCTGTTTTCTTACTTCAAAAACTAGCTTTAGAGGACAAGTGTGGATTTGTTTGAAACATGTTGTAATATGTATTCTCTGATGACTATGGTAAAGAAAGTTGATTTCTGAATTCACAGAATGTCCCTGACTTTGCCTTATCGTTTTGGTCTGTGCCTCATAAAATATGTTGCTTTATGGCAATTCACTGAGCATTGTTTTCAGTAACTGGGGGTACTGGCTGGCTGCGTCTGCTCATTTTAATGTCTGCCTTTACAAGACTAGTGTGCATCTGTATGAACAACAATGGATTATTTATTCTCTTGCATCTTTGTGTGTAGCAAAGTTGAAACTGTCCCTGATGATGTCTCATAAATATGTGTTTTCTTGGTAAATCGTTGAGGATTGCAGTCACTGAATGATGATATTTGATTTTTCAGACTTCATATCCTTCATAAAGTGCATGAGAATGCAAAAACTGTTTTCTAACAACTTTTTAAGTATGCAAGAGCAATATTTAAAGTCTGTCCCAGATCAGTGTTTTCTGAAACATTATTTTGTGTTTGTCCCCTGCTTCTTGCACTAAGAGGTTGATATAAATGTATACGTATATATATATATATATATATATATATATATATATATATATATAAACTGAATATTTGAACTGTTTCATGACTGACACAAAAAACCTAGACCAAAACATATCAAACATTAATTATAGCAACAACACAAATGTGTGACACACAGTACATTGAAAAAGGAAACACATTTCCTTATCTCGTGTTGTACTCATAACCCTATCACAAATTCATCTCAATTTTTTTCTGAATAGTGATAGTGTTATGAGAAGGGCTTTTTGTAAGATAAGCTGCACATTAGGGTTAGAGGCAGAGGCAGGGCTAGGGTTAGACTTAACCCACATTAGTAAGGTGGGGCAGGGGGCTTAGCCCTCCAACCCTACATTAGTAATATGTGCTAACCCTAACCTGGCCTTTAATTGTAATATGCAGCTTACCTTAAGAAAGCCCTTCTTATGACAGTACCACTACACAAGACAGCTCTGATACTCACCACACACACATGAATGCAGGCACAGACACACACACAGACTACATTTAACCCCTAGCACACACACCATTACTTATCCTAAATCTGCTCCTTACCTCACCCTTACCCTAATCCTAAAATACTCACATGCATGCACACACTAAATACAGCCACCTACCTAACCCCATGCTAACCCTAAAACACACAGTCACATACAAACTCCCTGCCCAAACACTTATCTTTATTGTATTGACAAAGGAGATGTTAACCAAATCAGTGTTGACACAAATTATCTTTCACTCAACAATTAAGGCAGCT